>NC_069070.1:110236082-110541707 GCF_025698485.1 Gossypium arboreum | reverse complement strand
TTGTTCGTCTCCCTTTTTTTTTTCTTTTTCATTTTGACTATAAAAACTATTCTTATCCAAATTAGACATCCAAGTTGGCATTTAAAACTCATTTTGACTGCCACATAGGATTGTAATTAGGGAGATAACGGAGCTTAACGACAGAGTGACTACTTTATAACAAAATAATAATGTAAGTGACTAAAACATAATATTTTAAACATAAATAATTTAAATGTAATAAAAGATAAATAAAAATAACTATCCTTAAAAAAAATGCATGATATAAAGATGTACCACAAGATTTGACCAACCACTGTAGAGGCTTATCTATAAATTGGCGTGATGATCAAAATGGACCCAAAGAATAGGCCATGCCCTCAACGCTCTAAATAGTACTTGATTAGGACATTTTATGATTCCAATTGGACAATTAAATATATATTCTCTCGTGCCATATGATTTCAATGGATTAACATTGGGTCACTATCCCACTTTTATTTACTAATTGCTTAACCAATAATATTATTTTTGTTTTTCTGAAAATTACTATTATAGCCTACCTAATAAAAAATCTTATTGAATGTGTCCAGGAATATAATTGTTTTAAATATATGATTTTTGTGGGGTTATCTGGAAGAAATAAAATAATCAATATTTTTTTAGTTTTTATATATAATATATTTTAAATAAAAATATAAACATACTTTAACACATTTGAATTTATATTTTTTATAAATAATAATGTTGATGTTAATCGGATTAATACTTAATCGATAATATCAATAATTTTTATATTTAATCAACTTTAAATGATGATGTGAAACATGGTGATGTAGCTTAGACATTAAAACAAAAGATGGTACATCTTTCAACACTGTTTTCCCAAAATTTTATTTTGGGTTTGTTCTGATAGCAACCTTAATTGCATTACATGTTGTGTCTGCCATATTATAGATCTGTAATGGGAAACCATGAACAAGAGCCAGCTGTTCAAACAAAATCAAATTTTTTATATCTTAACAACTTATTTCTCAACTTTCTTACATTATTTTTCAAAAAAAAAAATCATTATTCATTAACCATAAATGGAGGAAAAAAGTTCCATATTTTTTTGTCCAAATCTACCCTTTTTTCCCCAGTATATTTGCCTTTTTTTTTAAAAGATTATTCTTATCATTCCATTCAGAGAACTTTTTTATTAAATTCAAACAAATCCTTAATTTTTAAAATATATTTAAATAATGTCAGTATTCAAAAATGAGAAATAGGAGTGAGAAATAAGCAAAAGTAATAGGAAAATAATAAAATGTATAGCAAGTAGCCAGATTCATCTCATGACACATGTTTCTTATATTAAATTTAAAGGCTCCCTTTGACAAATAAAAGAAAATGTTTGGTATTGAAGCAATCTATCTTGTTTGGTAAAAATATAAAGTAAAGCTTTTGATTTTCTTTTCTTTCTTTTTTTTCTTGAAAGATAAACAAATAATTATATTAAACTACTATGAAAAAGTTTCACTTGCTGTACCAAATTTTAAAATAACAATAAGCTCTCCAAGAACTTTGTTAAAAACTCGAACACCTTCTTTTCTATTGCAGTTTTATTTTTTTCCCTAAGAACATACCTTAATCTCTGTTGTCCAATAAGTCTAAAACTTGAAGAAACCTCTTTATCAAGGTTGAATTTGAAACTATCAATTGCTCATCATAAATAGCTTTGACCACCTCAAAGCTAGCAATGTAGATCATCACTTTGTTAAGTCCTTGCCTGTGAAAGAGAACCAGATCATCCAAAACCCCTCATAGTTTAACATCAAACACTAACACTCCTCAAATAATGATTGTATCCAAGGACCCGCTCTCCTTTATGATCTTACAAAACTCCCCTTATAGAAACAAGGCCTACACTCGACTTGATGCCCCATTAGTATGTAAGAGGCACCAATTACCTGTATAAGAAGGACCTGAATCAGTTTCGTGTTATCCAGGTGGGGTCTTCATATGAACCAAAGCATATTGTTTCACCCAACTAATAGAGACTTTTATAATTTCACGAAGGCTCCAAGTTATTCCTTGAGAAGTGAAAAGGTTTTTATTTTTCCAGATACGCTAAGCAAGTAACCCAAAAAGGCAAGACCAACTAACCCCTACACTAGGCATCCATAAGTAATCATTTAAGTTATATTCGAACCATTCAAGTAGATTTTTGGAAAAAAAAACTACCTTATTGACTGAAAAACACAACCTCACTTCAAACCTCTTTTGCAGCTAAGCAATCTCTAAGCACATGTAAAATATCCTCTGACTCATTATGGCAAAACGAGCAAGAGTGATCTTGTCCAATGCCCATCTTACTTTTTCCTCATTAGTAAGGAGCCATTGTTTGAAGACGAGCCAGAGGAACACTCGAACTCATTGTGGCCATTTATACATCCAAGGGACTTTCCACAACCTTACTTTAACATGCCACGAACTCTCTTAAATAGCTCAATACGCACTTTTAATAAACAGAGACCTTGTTTGAGTGTTTAACCAAGTGATCCAGTCCAGTCCTATTGATGGATGAGGAGCTAGAATGCTCACAATTCTTTTAACAAAATCTTCTGATATCCAAACACGAAACAATTCAAGATTCCACGTACCCTCTCCCGTAACCATTTCATTAAGCTGATAATCTGATACAAGATTTCCATGAAAAGGTATTCGTTTAAACAATGGCCCTAAGTGCGGAATCCAATAGTCCTTCCAACATTAAATAGATCGACCATCTCTCACAGACCACACTAAATTCTCACGAAGTAAATGTCATACCTTAACAAGGGCCTTCTAAAAGAATGAACATCTTCCTCATGCTATACTATCTGACATCCTCTCCTTTATGATATACATCAATCGAAGAACACGAACCCATAAAATATTGTCCTTTAAGACTATAGCAAACCCACAACCTAATACAAAATGAAGCATTCTTGTCTTCCAAGTGTCAGATTCCAAGGTCGTTACAAACACAAGGTTGACACAAAAAATCCTAATTAACTAAAGTCATCTTCTTCATACCATTCGATGCTCTCCAAATAAATTGCCTGTCTATACACTCGATCTCCTCACAAATACATTTGGGTAACATTATGGACTGCATAAAGTATAATTAGGAATAGAAAGAAGCTAATGCGAGTCTCAAGGCCCAATTTTAGACCCATAGATGTGATGGGCTTATACTACCTCAAGGCCCAACAACAAGGTCAAAGGCCAAGCAAATCAAACCAAAATTCAATTAAAGGCAATATATAAGGATGAATCTTTTCGAGAAAACGATGAATGATACATGCATGAATTCAACCAAGCTGACAATTTTCAAACTGAAAAGATTAGTCAACTTGCAACGAATTTTTGGATAGGATCTAGGATTTATGTGTAATGCCCCAAAATTTTAAGTTTTTGAATTTTTAGAAATTGATAAGTGATTTAATTTGGTTTAGTGGTTAAGTGTTGTGAGTAGTGTATGTGAGGTTTTGGGTTCAAATCCTTTCCTTGATATTTTGGCTAAATTTTGTCTAAAACCCCTAAGTTTGAGTATCTAGGTTAAAAACTATTTGTGCGCGTCTGTTGGCAAGAACAAACATGTTGATTCAGTGGTAAAGTTTCAGCTAACTTTTTGGTCCTGTGTTTGAATCCTTACGTGAACAAATGAGAATAATTTTTGCTAATTTTTCAATATGCGATCCATATAGTAGTATTTCGGTTGAATTTAAACTCTGAAAACATAAAAAAAAAAAACAAAAATCTATTTAGATGAAGGATTAGGTTAGTAGGTAAGTGGTTAGTTTAATTTTTTTTCTTTCTGAAATTTATTTTTCAAAACTGCCCATAAGTTTCCCTCACTGCTACCGTCCACTACTTTATCTTCTTTTCATGTCTGTTACTTTCTTTTCTTTCTTGTTTTTATTTTATTTTATTTTATATTATTTTCTTTCTTTCTTCTTCCTTACGCCTTTCTTGTGATACAATCTTTGTTCCCTCTTATTCTTTCATTATTATTACCTTCGTGCTAGAAATCTGCTTCTTTGTGTTCTACCTTTCTCACTATTAATCTTTCGTGCAGTTGTGCGTAAGTGTTTTGCTACTGGATTTTAAAAGAGGTTTTTGAAGGATGAACTTATTATTTTTATGTGGCGTAGATTTAATATATGTGAATCTTTGTTTAGGTTAGGATCTTGAGACAATCGTTCCTCTAGTAAATTAATTATTGTTGAGAGTTGTTGCTCGTTTTAGGTATGTAATTGTTAATTGGGCTTGTGGTTAATTGGTGATGTTAGGACTACCGCTTGGCATATGTTGTCGATTTAACATGTTAGTTTTAGAGAATCATTATTGATTTGAGCTTGTTAAATACCGATTTTAGATTCTAGTATTTGTGTTGTTGGTTTCACATCAGAAAATATTTAGGTGTGTGACTCGATCTCGTAAAAATAGTAAACAATAAAAAGCCAAAAACCCCACTGTTGACGTCACATGGTCATGTGCCAAACTATATGTACCACACGGTCTGGGTTGTTTGGGGTATGTGTAGGCCATGTGGATCACATGAGCTGAACTAGTTTGGTTGTGTGAGCCTAATTTTTGGAAATTCATGTAGGGTCGTTTTGATTTATGATTCATATTTAGACTATCCTTAGGGTTCATATTGCTTAAATAAGTCTTGAAAACATGATATATGTTAATATGCTTCTGTAAGTGATATGATTAAGGTATGTGAATCACATATGTATGATCTGTGTTCTAACAATTCTAAAAGTATGATTACATACGAAAAGTATGCATGACATATGTATACTGATTATTTGTTAGTATGTACATGTGCATTGGGTTGGGATATATTATGATGAAAGAAATGTTGGCAGTTTAATTATTTGCCTTATCTGGTGGTTTAAAACCACATATATATGTTCTAGTGGCTCAGCCATGTATATATGCTTCTGGCGATTTACCGCATATTATTAACTGGTAGCTTGACTACATTACTATTGAAAAGTGACATACGCTCATTTATTGGTGCGTGGGTTTAGATGGATACTTGATACCCTAATTGGTGGGTGAGGATGATCAGAGATGGAGTGTAGCGGATGGGAGTAGGATCTGATTCTACATCTGTTTCTGTTAATGAAAATATATCTGATTCTATATCTGAGCATAAATCTGAAATACTATATGTTAATTTACATGCTAATGACTTGTTGTATGAGATGTGTTACACACTAAGCCGTAAAATCACTTTATGTTTGTTTTTTTTAATTACTCTGTTCAGTTTAAATATTATTTTCCGTTGGATTATTTTTGGACATTCAGGGATTGTTTATGTTTAGGATTTTATTTTTCATTTTGAACTGCTTTAATGTTGTAGATTATTTTAATTCAAATTGCAATGCATTGAATTTCAAAACCAAATTATGATATTCAAAACTTTGTTTTAACTTGAGGTTCCCGTTGCAAAATTAAGTAATTTTATGTGTGTTTTTCTGAAATTAAAATGAAGTAACCGAATAAGACAATTTTACTTTAAAAATTGGAAATATTATTACCAAGTATTGTTTTACAAAATATTTCCAAATTTTAGGTTTCTGGTTTTCAAACGTACATATGTAATTTCTCAGGATTCGACTATAATGTCTAGGTTGGGTATGAGGTGTTATATAAGGCTTGGATGTCTGCACAATGTTTGAAGATCTATCTTTTAGTTTCAAAACGCATTTTGAATCACTCAATTTTGAGTTTGGCAGCTTAAGTTATGACCGTTTTAGTAAAGACAGCGCGAACAGAATTTCTAGATGAGATTATGACGGAAATTATAAGTTTCAGATTTTTAATTCAAGTTTAAATCATATTGGATTCGATTTTAGGCTTAATTTTTATTATATATGAGCCTAATATTATATTTATTAGGTTTTATTTATTTCGAAATTTGGATATTGTTTAAGTATTTTAAGTTGTTTAAGAGTTTTTGTTTCTTAGGCAAACAAGAAAGATTAGTTTAAAACTGCTTCTTATTTAGATTAATTAGAGTTTCAGTATACTTTAGAGTATTATTTGGATGTATTTAGCTAGCCAATATAAAGGCTTCTTCATTGTTCATTAAACAGACAATTGTTTTCATTAATAAAATTTTTAACTATGAGAATTAGTTTCTTTGTGCAAGATTTCTTTATTGTAATTTTTAGAAGTAGTTTTCTTTTCGATTTTCTTCAAGGGGTTGTGAGAATTCATTCTTTACCCTTCAAATTGCCAAGGATTATTTGTTGTAGAGATGATTAGAGCCATTAATTAAATTTGTTGGGATTTATATCTCAAAGGATTCAATTAGACATTTATCCTTTTATCCATCCATCGATTTATTGTTCCATCTTCCATTTTATTTTTTTAATATCTATTTCTTATTTATTTATAATTTTTATTTGTTCTTTATTCTCAAATTTCTTCTTTTACTTTTTTCGATTTCTTTATTACTAATTTTGTTTATTTCTTCCTTTCATATCATATTCAAATCTTTTCTTTCGAGTCGAACAACTTGAATACGATCCTTCTTCCGCTTCCTCCGCTTCAATTTTTTATCAGGAGCACATATTGCACTAAAGTAATTCTGCTCGCAAGAGAAAGTTGACTGGAATCCCAATTATGCAATTTACTGCGAACCTTTTGAACCACAAACCTCAAAGTATTGCTCGTTATTTTACCATGAAACAAAGGCACTCCCAGATATGTTATGAGATTTTGTACCATTTGAAATCCAAATAGAGTGCTTATCCTATTACCTAGCTCTTCGTCAACTCCACTAGAGAAGAAAATATTAGTCTTGCAGACATTAACCCGAGGCTCCGAAAAAGCACAAAAACTATCCAAAGTTTCCTTGAGAAGCCGAGTTTGTTTCAAAATTGCTTTGGAAAAGATGATCAGATCATCAGTAAAGAAAAGGTGGGATAACTCCAGCCCAAATTGAGATACTCGAATAGGAAACCATCTACCACTGGAAGTAGTTGAATGAATACCATGTCCCAACTATTCCATACAAAACACAAAAAGGTATAGAGGTAGAAGACATCTTCAACGGATCCCTTTAACAGGCTTAAACCTTTGCGTAAGAACCCCATTCCACAAAATCTGCATAGTAAAATTTGAAATATTCTAAAACTTTTGACTTAATTAACAAATTATTCCACACATAATTAAATTTTCATCCCTACTTCACCTATATTCAATAATCATATTAAATTTCAATTATAAATTCAAATTGAATTAAACTTTTAAATGAAAATAAAAGGTTCCCAAAATCATTTTTCCGTTGAGAATTGTTTGGTCAAGAAAAGGAGAAGAAAATAATAATATAAATGTTTAGCTATTTCTTTTGATTTTTATATATATTATTATTATATAGTATTTTGATTTTTTTTTTTAGAACTTTTGCCACTTCACATTTTAAATAATAGTTATTGGTGAACTAGTTGACTAATATATATAATGAAGAAAAGGAGGAAACTATATTTAAAAATTTTATGATTAAATAATGAAAAATTGCTTAACTAATTTAATTATAAAATAATTATTAGAATTCCTTTTTGTTTTTGGAGTAGAAAGCAAAGTTTGAATAGGTAAAAAAGTAGTAAAATTGAAATGGTGCCTGCATGTCCTGGCACGACGGTGACAACTTTCTGGAAGTTTTTTTTTTTTTAATGGTTTTAAGAAAATTAATTACTCTTCTAAGAAAACTCAGTCTCAAAAGTATTTGTTTGAAAATTTTATAAACACCCACATCTTTGTCAACATTTAATAACCAAACTTTTACAAACCTTACTCTTCTCTTTATTATTATTGTAGTGCTTTACAAATCGAGACTCATAATCATACTTGAATTAGCCTTTCATTGTTGATAAAAGATGAAGGAAAGGAAGATTCATGTCCATCACATTAGTGGACACACCATCGAGGCCAGCATAGCCACCTTGATGTGAAAGCCACCCTTGCTAAGCCCTCACTCCTATCACCTTTAAATAGAATGATATTGTAAACTTGAAACAACAACTGTAAAAAAAGCTAAAAATAGGTTGGGGATGAGCCACCACGAGTGGCTAATCTAGTGGGGTTGACAGGGCTCGGGCCTCAAAAATAAAATTTTTTATTTAAGTTATTTTATAGTTTATAAAATTTTAAATTAATAATGATAAAATTTATACTTTAGCATTAAAAATAATAAATATTTAATTTAATTTTTAAAAATTATAAAGATATAAAATATTAAAATTATAAAATTATATTTTTACTATTATAAAATATATACTTTAATTTCACCCCAAAATCCCCGGCCACCACCGACTCAGCAAAAGGGCTCAATTGTCAACCTCAAGCGAAAGAGAAAGTGAAGAGAAGGCGAATGCCGCCAGAACCACCACGCGACTGGTGGTGGAAAGCCGGATAGGATGAAGAGCCACAGTGGAACGCTCTTTGTAATTTATACTTTCACATTTAAAAAAAAAAAAATGGAAGTTAAATAGTAGACTTAGCTTATCAAGTCTTATACATGAAAAGAAGATTGTTTTCTTTGCAAATTAGCTAACCCAAAACATAATTAGAGGTATTCATGCCCCGAATTGATATAAGATATTTAGGTCACTTTTTTAAGCTTAGACTCAATCTGATCCAAAAAATAGACTTATTTTTTTAAACTCGGGTTGATTTAAGAAAAGCAAATTCGAGCCCAACTTAGCCTGTCCATATTTGATTTTTTAGATTAATTTTTATTTAAAATTAAATTTGTTTAAAAATATAATACACTAAATGTACTAAAAAACTAAAATAAATATTTTCTTACGATAAAAATACATTAAAATTTATCTATATTTAGAAACCCTACCATAAATATAATAAATATTTTATTATATTAAAAATAGAAATAAATATAATAAATATTTTATTATATTAAAAATAGAAATAAATATAATAAATATTTTATTGTATTTAATATAAATTTTAAAATTTTATATTTTGGGTTGAATTATTTAGTTCGGTAAATTTTTTCAAGCCTTGGGCAATGGATTTAATTGTTATTGGATTAATGATTTAATATAAATATAAATATAAATATAAATAAATATAATTATTATTTAACATATATAATTAATATAATATTTAAAACAGGTTGAGTCAAGCCAAACTCAAGCTAAAAAAAATCTTGCTCAACGCCCAGCTCATATAAAAAAGGGCCTTAAATTTTACCCAAATTTCATTTTTCAAGCCTCGTATTTTATCAAAACCCTCCAATTTTTTAGTGAACTTCCAGGCTTGACCCATGAACAAGTTTACACATAATCTAGTTAAAGGAAGATATAAAGCATTGCTAAACAGAGCTATTTATGCTCTTAAGCTCTTTCAGACAGTTCTTTTTGAACCAAAACTAAGACTAATGAATAGTATAGTATTGTCTATGTTCAAATGTTCAAGAGAAGTGGACCAAAAGAATACTAGCAATATTTTATCACCTCTACAACATGAAGAAAAGGTTTAGGATTAGCCCTGAAATCATGCATTGATGGATAAAATCTGAATACCAACCATCATCTATCAAAACCCAAAAATGAAAATCAATTTTAAATGT
Source organism: Gossypium arboreum (assembly GCF_025698485.1). Taxonomy (NCBI): domain Eukaryota; kingdom Viridiplantae; phylum Streptophyta; class Magnoliopsida; order Malvales; family Malvaceae; genus Gossypium; species Gossypium arboreum. The sequence continues at coordinate 110,532,085 of NC_069070.1, read as the reverse complement.
GATCCGCTAAAGAATGTGTTCGTTTAGAGTGCCAAAATTGAGGCTTCACCAGACAACAATGGTGGTTTATCTCAGAGTAGATTCTGTGGTATGGATCGAAGGGCAGAAATGTAGGCATTATGGTGCCGTAAATAGCTCTCAACATGCATTGATTATCGTCATGTTGGTGGTTGCCATGTTCCTGGCTTATAGGTTGCACCAGATCCTGTTGGTTCCGAAGACCTGAAAAAAATAGATAGGAGGATAAAAGAACACATAATTCGTGTTAGCAAGAATAGTGAGCTGAGAGTATCCATGTATAAAGCTATATTTTTGAAAAGGGACTGAAACTTACTCTGGAATTGGCTCTTCTTTTTCTTCATGTGTTTCTTTGATCCTGTAAATACAAGACGAGACGTTTAAGCATTCATAGTATTGAGCAATTATCATGATATGATAAAAAGAAAAACAAATAAGCTCCAATGGCAACTCATTTTACGAGAAAAAAAAAAAGGTCACTGGTGCAATGCAGGGAGAGTTAAAAAGAAAGGGGAATCCAGCATAGGAATTGGATTAGGAAAAAGATAAAACCACAGTGATAAAGAATTCAACAAAGTAGCATTATTATTGCTTCAATTCTCGGCAATGTTTAGTTCAAGTAGCAAAACAGTTTGTTGTCTCTTACCTTCCATCTGATGCTTGTTCAACTTTGTCACCTGAGTAAAAACATCGGAATGAAAACATTGGCAGCAAAGCTTTGATAAATTATATTGATTAAGTTTTAGAACAGATGCACAGCTCGGTAAAAGAATATAATACCTTCTGAAGCAGATGGAAATTGCCGAATGAAGCTTTTTAAGTCTGGACCTCCAACTTGACCTTTAAGTTACAGTATAGTTATCAACAACTAGACAATGAAATATAGCAACAGGGAATGAGGAAACACAAAAGCAGTAGCTAAACACTAACCCGAGCTCACAGCCTTCCTACTGCCTTCTCTGGCTTTCCTTTCTTCTTCTTCCTTCTTCAGAACTTTTTTCCCAAAAAAAAAAAAAGAAAAAAAGAAAAAGGCAAGACAAATCTTTATCAGAGAATGTAGTATCGAGACGTGTAAATTGATACTACTAGTACTAGTAATACATACGGGCAACATTAAGCCTAACACGTTCACGCCTTGCTTCAAGTTCCAACATTTCCTGAAGATAGAAACAATAAACTGTCAAATTGGAGTTGAAATCATTCCACCAGGATCCTTACCCGGAAAACTTGCAACCAAAGTAAAAGATTTGATGTCAAAATGTTTTCATCAAATCTGCTATCTGTTTAAGAGATATTTATCCATTTAAATGTATAATCATGGTTCACTTCATCTTTTGATGAGGGAAAGTTTTGGTGCTTTGAGAAAAATTTTGATAATGCATTTGTAAGTACCTCTGGAGTCGGAGCTACTTTTCGCTGCCCATTCAACCAACATATCCATTCAACTACAGCAATTGAACAACAAGAAACCATAAGTAAGGATAAAAAAAATGTAGTGCATGTTAAGGTAGCTTTTAACAAACATACCGGTTAGTTACTTTGAGAGTATCATTGTCTATTCTATTCTATGCTATGATTAATGGACATGGGTAAAAGAGCGAGCAAGCTTACCTGAGATGGATGTTGGATCTTGCTCTCCCTTGAATTCCACCCATCTTTTCTCCTTTACTAATACATAGACAGAAACTACAATGTCAAAGAAACTTAATAGTAATGGCAACAAAAATCTGCATTAATTCCAAATACGGTGTCCAGGCCTGGTATTTTCCTTATTACTTTCTCCTTCTTGAAACCTCCTTACGATTAAACCTCACATTCAGACGAGACCCTTGGAGCAAAATAGCATCATAGTTCGAAAAATCCATAAAAACCAAGAATGAAAAACCAGCTCAAAGACATCAAATAAACATATCTAGCTAGACCTTGAAGGCTTCAAGTCTTACCCTACATGATTTCGTAAACAAAAAACTAATCTCCCAACAAGCAATAGCTAAAAGAAAAGTAAATCAAAGGGGAATCCAGATGTCAAATTGCTAGCTATTTGCAACAATTATAAACACGAAATGCAATACAAAATACACATGTTCATACAATTCTTCAAAATCCCAGACAAATAATCCAATAACTCAAATAAAAAGTTCAAAAACACAAACAAGAATCACAAGTAAAAAAACCCATACAGAAAAGGAACAAACAGGATCAACAACAAATACCCATATCCATAAGAGTGAAATTTTTTAAATTAAAAAAAGAAAAGGGAATGAGACCCACTTACAAATACCATCAATCTCTTCTTTTCTAGTGAAGTAACGGTTCCCAGCTTTATCTACACCTATGAATGTTCTGTTGCTGAAAAACCCAGCAATTCTAGACAACAGCTTTGACATCTCTGCTTCTAAAGCTGCGGTTTTTCGGCTTTTTGGTAACTTCAATTAAGGACTTTGCGACATTGGAGGGTGAAGCTAAGGTCACACAGACAGTAGCTCAAAACGACATGCCGTTTTGAGTCTTCTAGTTCTAATTCACGTGGAAGTGACCCGTGGGTTGTCTTTTAGACTCTGTTTGTTACTTCAAAAATAATTCTCTTTTAATCTAAACTCGGTTCATTTATTAATAAAAGAGGCCCAAACAGAGTCTTACAACAACTGAAAAAAGTCCCCACAACAATCTTTTGTTACTTTGATCGGATTCTAAGCTTAATCCCAAAACCCTGCAAAAACCCCTCTCTCAATAATGTATTCATCAAATCTACCTATTTGGGTCTCATCAAAGCCTTCAAATTCCAATAAAAATATACTCTTTTATCAATTTAACCAAAACCTATTTTTCCAATTTTCTAAAAGATTACCACCAAAAAGCCTCTCTCAATCTCCTTCACCCTTTACTCGGATTCGTTGCTGCCTTCGTGAGCTCAGAAAACGAATTGAAACAGTAAAAAGCACTCAAAAAATCACTGAAGCAATGAAGCTGGTGGCTGCTGCAAAGGTTAGGAGAGCTCAAGAAGCTGTCATCAACGGTAGGCCTTTTACTGAGGCTTTAGTTGAGTTACTTTACACTATTAATGAAAGTTTACAATGTGACGATGTTGATTGTCCTTTAACTGTTATTAGGCTTGTTAAGAAAGTAGCTCTAGTTGTTATAACTGGTGATAGGGGTCTTTGTGGTAGTTTCAACAGTGCAGTGATAAAAAAGGCTGAGTCCCGGATTTCGGATTTGAAAGGTCTTGGATTGGATTACACTGTTATTAGTGTAGGAAAAAAGGGTAATTCTTATTTTAGTCGGAAAGATGATATTTCGGTTGAAAGATTTGTTGAAGGAGTAGGGTTTCCTACTGCAAAAGAAGCTCAGATGATTGCTGATGATGTTTTCTCATTGTTTGTTACTGAAGAGGTTGATAAGGTTGAGCTTGTGTACACAAAGTTTGTATCTTTGGTGAAGTCGGATCCGGTGATCCGTACTCTGCTTCCTTTGTCGGTGAGAGGGGAGGTTTTTGATGTGAATGGGAATTGTGTTGATGCTGTGGAAGATGAGTTGTTTATGTTGACAACCAAGGAAGGGAAGCTGGCTGTGGAGAGGGATAAAGTGAGGGTGGAAGGAGGGCCAATTTCTCCTCTTATGCAGTTCGAGCAAGATCCGGTTCAAATTCTTGATGCCATGATACCTCTTTATTTGAACAGTCAGATCTTGAGGGCATTGCAGGAATCGTTGGCTAGTGAGCTTGCGGCTAGGATGAATGCAATGAGTAATGCTACTGATAATGCAGTTGAGTTGAAGAAGAATCTTTCAATTGTCTATAATCGGGAGCGACAGGCAAAAATAACCAGTGAGATTCTGGAGATTGTTGCTGGAGCTGAGGCACTTACATAAATTCATAATTGGACCGTTTTTACTCCTCCTTGTATGTTTCTTTTCTCCAATATCCTTATGAAGTGCATGGTCTTTTGATTATGATTGCAATAAAGAGGAATTTGTTCAATGATTCTAATCCTTTTTGCTTCATTGCTCCTTTATCTTCAACCATATGCTATGTCTCACTGTTCAGCATGGTGCCTTTACTTGCAATTTAAACTACTTTATGTGCTTCAAGGTTACTTTTGGTGTTGCACATTTGTTCTACGGTACATATTTGATTGAAACTAGAGACAATGAAGCAGCGATTTTTACGAATTTTAACAACATTAATGTGTTGTAATAACTATATTCAAGATTTACATATATGGTATAACACACTTCTTTTCATTTAAAAAAAAATGCTTTGGGGTACATGCAAATCCTCTCTGCTCCGCTAGTGATCATATGCAGAAGCCCCCCCCCCCCTCCCCAATAACCTATAAAGAGGTCAAGCAATGTCGATTGCAAAGTGGAGAGGTTACTGATTTGAAGCTAAGTTCTTCACTCCTTGTTAAGGTTTTGAATGATGAATGGAAGTATTGCACCATGATTAAAGAAAGCCAATTCCACCTGCAGATTAATTCTCATGCAAGTTAGCAACATTTATATGCATAAAGCTAGTAATCCAATCCTGAATGCTTGACAAAAAACCCTCCCCTTTTCTCTTCATATAACTGTTGAGTCGTGACATACCTTTGAATTGAAGCGGACAGAACATGTGAAGGATTTTCTGGTGTCGGTTGTGATGGTAACATCTTGGCCTGCTCTTATCTCACAGATTTTACTTGGTAGGTGAATTTTATGGCGCTCGAGACCTGTTAATCCTAGTGTATCAGCATCCTCTCCAGCCTTGAAACAACATGTTATGATCCCATACCGACCAGATTCTCTCTCGAAGCTCTTAGCAATCACTGCTTTGACTCCCTGAACAAAGGGGAAGAAAGGTGAATTATATTGATAGATGAGATGAGCTAGAAACAAAAAAACATGGTATTTAGATGTATTTGCACCACTAACATTGGGCCTTTGGCCGCCCAATCTCGTGAGCTGCCGCTTCCATAATCTGATCCAGCTAAGATAATAGTGTCCTGCCCGGTGGCCTCGTACTTCTGCGAGTAGATTATATTCCGTATTTATTAAATACGGTCTAAGCTTAAGTCATGTATTTCTAAATACTGATGTTAACACGCACCATTGCAGCATCATATACATTGAGTTTATCTCCTGTTGGGACATGAATTATCTTGGGGCTAAACTCCCCCTTCAAGAGCTTGTTAACAAAGCGGATATTGGCAAATGCACCCCTTGCCATTACCTCATCATTGCTTCGACGACTACCATAGGTATTGAAGTCCCTCTACTTGACCCATTTTGTTGTTTAAAAAAAAAAAACATAAGAACAATTTACTTGCATATTTTTATCATTAAAATTTTTAAAAAGTATTTTTATTATTTTTAAACAGTAAACAAGTCATTTGAGTGGTTTGGATGCCTAGATCCAAGCCTAGAATTTTCTTTTAAAATTAGACTTATGATCAATATATGAAAACCTCTAATTTTCCATATTCCATCAAAATATAATATCCAAACAAAATAAAGATTCATTTCCTTGCTTGACTCAATTTTCTTTTATCTCTAAATCTTGATGCAAACGTATTAAGTGAAGTTTAATATTCGATAAAAAAGGTAATATTGTAGATAAAAAATAGTATTGTAAAAATTTTGTTCAATGTTAAAATACGATGCAACTTGATTTTAAATTTAATAAAGCACAAAAAAAAAATAAAAAATAAAAACTAGATTTTGAATAATTTTATTTCTACATAAACAAAACCTCATACTTCCAAAATCTTAACCCTGTTTTCTTGCTACTTAAAATCTCTAATAAACAAGAGAAATCACGTGATTCAGTCCAACTATGCATGGATTTCCCGCCCTACCTTTTTCAAAGCCCTAAAAACATTCTCTTTCTTTCTCAGCCCTATTTCTCCAATTTTCCCACCCATATTTTCCCGCTTCTCAAACACTTCTCTTTTCCCTTATAAAACTCTCCCATTTTTTCTTATCCAAAAAAAATATCTATCTACTACTTACTCCACTGTTCCGTATCCATCTAAATTTCCCAAAATTTTCCAGATGAAATCCATTTCAAGATCCTTCAAGGCTGAAGCATTCCACAGGTATCTAAAGCCAGGAGCTTTAGCCCAACTAAGGGACTCCAAAATCAATGCCAGATCCAACAAGCTCAAGCTATTTCGACTTGACTCGATCCCATCTTTGAGTCCAAGCCAAACCCAGATCCAAATTTCAGATTTTGATCAGATCCCAAGGTTCCTTAGCAAGATCTATAGAGGTTCATGTTGTCTCCAAAGGAAGAAGCTTTTGGCTCCCAAATCTATTTTGCTTGTCAATTTTCAGGCTTCTAGTCAAAGTTTAGAATCTAGGGAGAGCGATAGGAATAGTGAGAGTAGAAGTAATAGAAATGGTGATAATTTGTTGATTAACGTGCTAAACAATGATGTTGTTGTGGCTCATTGAATCAAAGTGGCGAATTAAAAGAAAAAAGGGTTCTCTTTGCATTCTCTTGTAAAGTTTCTTCCTTTTTGTGGTATTGATTTTACATGAAAATTGAATGTGAAGTTTCGCTTATAATTATGGTGGAATGACCCCAAAATTTGTTTGCTTCTGTTTATGACACAAGTAATTGTAAGTTATAACTACTGATGTTCATTTAAACCAATGTTTTGGTCTAGTAGGGAACTCAAGGGACGTTTTTTTTATTTATTTAACTCAACATTAATATTCTTGTCCATGTATGAAGTGGTCAATCAAAGAAATACAATTAGTCATTCTCATTCACATGTTAAATTACTGTTCTTGTTTCTGATCTTTTTCATGATCAAGGACAAATGGGATATGTCAAATTACACTATTGGTTTCTTTTGTTGAACCAAATGTTGTTAGTTAGGCTGATTTGAGGTTGAATCAGGTTTTAAAACAGGGGAAATTTATCCTTCTGGTAGATTAAAATCTCAAGTAACCAATTTGTCTTGTCATATCTGTCTATGTTGCTTTATGTTTAGCTGTATCATTTCCAAGAAGTAAGAAACATGCAATATTCAATGAAGAGAAACGTTGGGAACTAGAGCTGATTCCAGGTGTTGCGCGGAAGCGTGTAAAAGAGTAAAATTATTGTACTGAAAAATCACACCAAGTTCAATTCCCAGGAAAGAGAGGTAGATCACGAAGATTACTTAAATACCAAGTCTTTCCTAGCCAGAATATCCCTCTATCGTAATTTAATAGCACAATAAATCACTACAATCACATTCACAAAATATGCAAAACAAATAATAAAGAACACCGAATTTTAACGAGGTTCAAAGAATTTTGCCTACGTCTTCTAGCACTACCAAATATATTTCACTCCAAAAATTACAAGTGAAATTTACAAATAGAGAGAGAGAATAATGCCTTAAGTAGAGAATGGCAATTATGGGATGAAGAAAGTAAGAAATGGTTAGGCCTATTTATAGTTGAGGCTCAAGGATCAACTTGCAATGTCCCTATACAATTAGGGACCAAAATTGCAATTATCCCATGCCAACTTTTAACCCAACTTGCCAACCAATATTACTTTCTACTTTCGGTGCCCACCCCATTTGACTTTTCAAAGAATGGTGGGTTCCAATAATCTCCACCTTGAAGATTTGATTAGGATAATCTTATCTTCACACAATTCTTTCTGCTTTTGACAACAATACTTGATAGTGCCTTCTTCAACTGTTAAACTTGCAGATATTAATCAAGTTCAAACAATGTTTGAACTTGGTTGTCATACCACCTTGGTCATCATATCTGCGGGATTATCTACGCCTTGATCTTCTGAAGACAAATTTTCCCCTCTTCAATAATTTCCCGCACAAAATGGAATCGTATGTCGATATGTTTTGTACGTGCATGATAGACTTGATTCTTTGCTAAATGAATAGCAGTTTGACTATCACAATACACGTTAATATGCTCCTGAACCAACCCCAAGGTTTTAGCCATACCTTGTAACCAAATAGCCTCCTTTACGACCTCTGTTATGCCCATGTACTCTAAACATGGTTGACAATGCAATCAGACCGTAGTGTAGACTTCCAACTTATTGGTCCTCCAAAAAGTGTAAACACATAACCGGTGGTTGATCTTCGCTTGTCCAAATCACCGCATAGTCGAATCAACGTACCCAATAACACCTTTACCAAGTGTATTATCCTCGCTTGAACAAGAATCCAACATCCACGGTCTTCTCGAATATACCGTAGAATCCATTTCACGACTTGCCAATGTCCTTTTCCAAGATTATGCATATACCGCCACTATACTAATCGCTGTGAAATGTCGGGTCTTGTACACACCATTGTATACATCAAGCTACCTTTCGCATTAGAATACGGAACTTGCAACATGTATTCTCGTTCCGTATTCGTCGAAGGAGATAGTTGTGCGAAAAGCTTGAAATGAGAAGCCAACGGGTACTTACAGGTTTTGTCTCGCTCGTTCATGCCAAACTAACATAGTACCTTTTTCAAATATCGCTCGAGACAAGCTAACTCTATTATGAGCTCTATCTCCATATTTCCATGCCGAGAATCTTTTAGCTTCTCCTAGATCTTTCATCTCAAACTCGAGATTGAGTTGAGTCTTCAATCTTTCAATCTCAACTTTGCTCTTAGATGCTATTAGCATATCATCAACATATATGAGCAAGTATATGAAAGTTTCTTCTTGTAGCTTCGAAAATACACGCAATGATCAAATTTACTTCTTGTGTACCTTTGCCCTTTCATGAACTGATTAAATCGCTTGTACCATCGCCTCCTAGAGATTGCTTCAATCCATAAAGTGAATTTGTCGGTTTGCAAACCCAATTTTCTTTTCAAAGAACCTTGAATCCATCCGGTGAGTCATATAGATTTCCTCTTCCAAATCACCGTGTAAAACGCGGTCTTCACATCAAGTGAACTAGTTCAAGATCATATTAGCAACCAAGGCTAGCAAAATCCGAATAGACGAATGCTTCACAACTGGAGAAAACACTTCATTGTAATCTATTCCTTCTTTCTGAGCGTAACCCTTTGCTACCAATCTAGCCTTGTATCGAATTTCAATTTTATCAGGAAATCCTTCCTTCTTTGCATATACCCATTTGCATCCAATTGCCTTCTTTCCTTGGGTAGTGTCACCAACTCCCAGGTCTTATTTTTATGAAGAGACTGCATTTCTTCATTCATTGCTTGCTTCCACTTTACACCATCAGGGTTACTTACTGCTTCTGTGTAAGTAGAAGGAACATCATCATCTGCAATTGGAAGTGCATAGGCCACTATATCATCAAAGCGAGCAGGCTTACGAATCTCTTCTTGGCCTTCTATATGCAATTGAATCTTGTTGTTGTAGAGGTTCTTGGGTAGGAACCTCTTCATCATTTGTCCTCCAATATTAGTTGGATCATCGTTAACCTTTTCAAGCTCCACCGCTGCAAAGTACTCTCGGTTTTGTCATCCTTTTGTGAATCCTTGTACTTCAACATGGTTGATTCATCAAAAGTCACATCTCTCTGAAAATAATTTTCCTTGTATTAGGACACCGAGGCGGTATCCTTTTACTCCATCGTTATACCCAAGAATAATGCTTTCTTTGCTCTTGGGTCTAACTTAGATTCTTTACATGATAATATGCAGTGGAACCAAATACATGTAAAGAATCATAATCGATGTGATTTACATCCACATCTCCATACGAGTTTTTCCATTTATTGCGGTGATGGCAAGCGGTTAATTAGATGGCACGCATATGTAATCGCCTCATTAAAATTCTTTGTCCAATCCAAGATTGGACAACATACATCGAACTTTCTCCAAGATAGTTCGATTCATGCGTTCTGCCACCCCATTCTGCTGTGGTGTATCCCGAACGTTGAAGTGTCGCACAATGCCCTCATCTTGGCATACTTGTAGAAATGGATCGTTTTGTACTCAACCATTATCGATCGAAGTCGTTTGACCTTTCGACCACCGAGTCTCCACCATCTTCTTCCATTTCGAAATGCATCCAAAACTTCACTTTTCTTTTCATTAGATACACCCATACTTTTCTTGAATAATCATCAACAAAAGTAACAAAATAGTGCATACCTCCCAAAGAAGCTACTTTGGTAGGTCCCCACACATCACTGTGAACGTAGTCCAGAATTCCTTTTGTATTGTGAATTGCTGGACCAAATTTTACCCTCTTCTGCTTGCCCAGAACACAATGTTCACAGAATTCCATTTTGCAAGAATTTGCACCTTTCAACAAGCCTTGCTTCGCCAATGTCCGCAAAGCTTTTCACCAAAGATGTCCCAATCGCATATGCCATAATCTGTAGCCTCTGAATCTACATTTTTGTAGAAATTGTTGATGTTGATCCAATAACTGTACTTCCATTTAAAAAGTACAAGTTATTTCTTCTTGTGCCTTTCATCACCGTCAATTGCCCACTACTACTTTTAGTAATCCATCTCTCAAAGTGATTGTGAGCCCTTTAGATTCTAGGGCCCCTAATGAGATGAGATTTTTCTTCAGCTAGGTACGTGGCGAACATCTGTCAAGACTTGGATTGAGCCGTCGTGATTCTTCAATTGGACTGCACCCACTCCCATTGTCTTACAAGCACTATCATTGCCCATAAGAACAATTCCACCTTCTAGCTCTTTAAGACTAGAAAACCAGTCCTTATTAGGACACATATGGTAAGTACATCCCGAATCCAAAATCCACTCATCCGCTTTGACATGCCATTGCCATGCCAACCAAGCTAAAGTCGACTCCTCATCATGCTCCGCTACACATGCATTAGAAATAGCCTTGCCCTTTTGTAGCTTAGGACAATTCTTTTTCCAATGCCCTTTTTCACGGCAAAAGGCACATTCATCTTTGGCGGGTCTCCCTTTGGACTTTCCCCTTCTACCAGATTTGCTGCTGTGTGAACGACCTCTTACTGTTAAGACTTCTGCGGTTGTATCTCTGTGATTTCTTTTATCTTTCTTTCGAGTCTCAGATCTATACAACGCACTACAGACTGCATCAAATGTGATCGTGTCCTTCCCATGAAGCAATGTGGTGGTAAGATGATCATATTCATCAGGAAGGGAATTCAACAATAATAATGCCTTGTCTTCATCTTCAAATTTCTCATCTAAATTTAGCAAGTCTGCTAAAATTTTATTGAATGAGTTCACATGGTCATTCATCGACATACCGGGTGCATACGTGAATCGATAAAGTTTCTTTTTCATATAAAGCCTATTTTCAAGACTTTTCGTTAGAAACTTTTCTTCCAGTGTATCCCATAACTTCTTCGCTGATGTCTCCCTCATGACAGAGTACTTCTGCTCTTTGGCCAAACATAGGCGGATTGTACCACACGCCTGTCTATTGATCTTGGCCCACTCCTTGTCATCCATCTTGTCAGGTTTTTCTTCAAGGGCTATATCTAGCTCTTTGCGACATAAGACATCCAGATCTCACATTGCCACATACCAAAATTATTGGTACCGTCAAATTTCTCTACTTCAAATTTTGCATTTGTCACAGAGTCCTTGTCGATGACGATCTCGCGCCCATTTTCTCCTCAATCCCAACTCATCGATACGTGAACAGACTGTATTCAGTAAATAGTGCCAGATATGTGAATAGTAATCAGATATCGTAAATAGTCTTTATATACGTGAATAGTAATCTTAAACGGTCGTATTCCCCAAGTACGAATCGCTCTGTACCAATTGATGCGCGAAGCGTGTGAAAGAGTAAAATTATTGTCTTGAAAAATCACACCAAGTTCAATTCCGGAAAGAGAGGTAGATCACGAAGATCACTTAAATACCAAGTCTTTCCTAGCCGAATATCCCTCTATCGTAATTTAATAGCACAATAAATCACTACAATCACATTCACAAAATATGCAAAACAAATAATAAAGAACACGAAATTTTAACGAGGTTCAAAGAAATTTTGCCTACGCCCCTGCACTACCAAATATATTTCACTCCAAAAATTACAAGTGAAATTTACAAATAGAGAGAGAATAATGCCTTAAGTAGAGAATGGCAATTATGGGATGAAGAAAGTAAGAAATGGTTAGGCCTATTTATAGTTGAGGTTCAAGGATCAACTTGCAATGTCCCTATACAATTAGGGACCAAAATTGCAATTATCCCATGCCAACTTTTAACCCAACTTGCCAACCAATATTACTTTCTACTTTCGGTGCCCACCCCATTTGACTTTTCAAAGAATGGTGGGTTCCAATACCAGGGTTCTAAAACTAAGCTTCTTAGTTGAAATCCAGCTCAAACTCTCAACTGAATGATCCCTGAATGTGAAGTCTGGAGAATACTGCATTGCTTACAGCCAAAGTTTATGTTTAGGCCTTTATGTAAATGTCCTGGATATTGTTCTTATCTTCTGAATCTGTTCCTTTGTTGAAAGTTGATATGTTAATTGTTTGTTTTATAACATTTCTGTCCAAACCTAGTCATGGTTCTTAGTTTAGTAGTCACTTGCATCTATGTTATTATTGTTTGTTTATCTTTCAAAGCAAATTATTGTGGCCAATCATGTACTTCAATGCTCCTATCAATCCAAAAACCAAAATTGTTCCTGTATGAAGCCTGAATGTTACCCTTATCACCATTTGGAGAATCCTATCACTATTTGTTTTTGAACATAAAACTTGTCATTCATTGCGTCCAATCAGAATCAATCATTACAAGTACTGAATTGAACAGTTTAACTCAAATCAAACTAACTATTGCTTACTCAGCAGTCGAGATGTAATGATCTTACATTAATTCATTATTTCTTGAAAGCCACTCTAGTATCATGCATTATACATCTGTGGCTCTCCAAAACTGTTGTCATAAATTGAAATGTTATGCTTCCTAAGGCAACAACATGTAACAAAAACTGACAAAATTCCTAGCAAATTTATTCTTTCAAATACGCCTTACATGTATATAGTTTCAGATTTCTGGTCTTAACTTTGAGGATCCAAGTAGCATTATATTCAACCATTTGATAAGTTTTAGTCTCTTTGCACGGAGTTTCTAACTACCCAAAACCTTTATGCTGATCTTGTCTGGAAAAATGACCAAATCTAAGTTTAATGTATTCCTAGACATTGTTAAAAATCCTAAAGCAAATAGTGTTCAAAGTTTTCAGGAAATCAAGAGAGCACACATGCTTGGAAAGTATTGTGCTTTTATTAGTTTTTAAACCCATAGATTTAGTACACTTTTGAATGATCTTTCCACAAAGTATTAACAATAATTGAACTTTACACTAAAAGCTCCGCCCATGACTTTCTGAGTCATCAACTTCAATCTCAATTTTCAATCCGATATAAAGTACTACCTTTCCCCCACCTCCCATACCCTTTCAATATTTCTTCATCCAATGACTTTGGACATTTTAATTACATTCGAGTTCGAATAGTGACAACTGTATCCATTAATCATTCGTCTAGATTACATTTGAAAAGTGAAAACGTGCTGAAATTTAAATATGAAATTTAAATATAATAGTAGAATTTTTTAAAAAAAATATGATATTACGCAGAAATGTGTAGCGTTGGTGATAATATCTTAGGTAGATTCTGCTGTATATTTAAGAATAATAAGTGGAAGTCTGTTCTTGTCCTAAAATCTTTCATGTTTCAGTCATGATTGTTCATCTTGACCAATTAAGCTAATGCTTACACCTTTAATGGCAGTTTGGTGGAGAAATTGTCAGCTAGTTTCATTTTAGTTTGATTTTAAATCTTATGATTTAGATTTATAAAAAATAAAAAGATATCTCATATTTACTGTTTTGTAAAAGAAATGAATTTTGATAATTTTTGGTTTAGTTAAAATCCGATTAAAAATGAAATTAACTCAATCAACCACTTAATATTAATATATATAATAAAATTAAAAGTTATTTTTAGTACTTATAATGAAAATCCCCAACTTATCAAATTTAGGATCAAATTTAACAAGTATTTTTTTTCTTCTTATAATGATGGTTTGATTTGAATGCTATTATTTTCGAAAAAAACATTATGGAGGCACTTATATTAAAAGTTAGATTATATTTTACCCTTTGACTCAAAAAATGAGTAAATTAGCCTTTGTACATTAAATTAAAAAGTAAATTGATTCTTTTGTTAAAATTTAATCTATTTTATTATTAAAATTAGTCCTTGTACATCATAATAAGGTACATGTAGTATGTCCTATTTATCCATTTGACTATTTCACAATTATGTTAGTTTTAATAAAATAAATAAATAAAATTTTAATAAAATAATCAATTTACTCTTTAATTTAATCAACAATGATTAGTTTATTTTTTAATAAAAACCAAATACTACATGACGTTCCATGATACATTTACCAGTTATTTTCCTACATAAATTCATCACCAAACTTTTGGCAGAAAAATGGTTAAGTGGTCGAAGGCCATCTCTATTTAATTCATGAGATTTAAATAATAATAATTATTAAAATATTAATAAATATTCAATTCAATTTATTCATATTGGTAAGAAAAGTTTAAGTAAAAGAAAATTACTCTAATATTTATCAAAATATTAATACTAGGGTCCAAGGGTAGATAGGGATCTTAATTCCCAAAAATAAAAAAATTATAATTTTAACTCTTTTATAAATAATTAAATTATAAATTAATATAGTGGAAATTTATGCTTTTGAGCCCTCAAAATTGAAAAATAATTTTTAAAATAAATAAAATAGTAATAAAATTTATATTTAATATTTAATAATTTAATTTTAATCCCTTAAAAGAAATTCTGAATTCGCTGGATATTCAATAATCTTCGTTACAGAAATTTTGTTTTTCATTTTGTTTTCAATCAACTAGATGTCGGCTCTAGAAAAAGACAAGAAAGAGAGGACCAGCAAAAGGCAGATGAGAAAGTAGGCTTCATGGCCGCCACAGTGGAGAGCATGTGTTTATTTATCTATTTTTAATTTTCACAGGGAAATGAGTCTACCGTCGCGCATGAATCCGCAATCTTTATCAGCTCAAAATGTTTGACAATAAAGCCAACAGCGAAAACAAAACACATTTCTGTTCTTCAACAAAAGTTGATTTGAAAAGCATCGAATCATCGTAAATATTTCCTTTGGTTTGTTTACGCTTTGACAAATTTAAGTCTGTCTACTCTTTCACTCACCCTCCCAACCTTGCCATATTCTTTGAACCCAGTTGATGCATGTGGGTCACCTTTTTTTGTTGGTTCCCATATATCATTTTCATTCTTACAATTTTGTCTCCGAATTATTCATTAAATTTTTAATTTTACCGTTATAATTATTTTGATTTTAAACAGAATGTTTTGTTGATTTTTTTTATTAAAAAATTTTGAAGGCCTAATTAAAATTTTCAAAATTCAGTAAGGAGCATAATCAAAATTTTCCAAACTCTCGACCTCTTTTGACCCAAACATAATTCAGCACTACTCATCATCATCATCATGTGTGAATGTTAAAGTTGATAAAATATAGTATCTAAATGCCTTCAATAACTTTCCCCTTAATCTAAAATTAGATTATGTTTTCTACTTTGGGTGTAATTTGGTTTGACATGAAACATTGTATAGCATTTCAAATCACATTTGGATTTGTCTATCTTAGGCTTAAACTATATATCTATGGGCTGTAAATCCAAGTGGATTTCACATCTTTATTGACTTCATCATACCTTTCGGCTAATATTTTAACAACAAATTCAGCTTCCTTTTCCCTACATTATTTTAATATAACCTTAAAAACAAGTTGCATAAAAAGTGAGCCTCAACTTTTCTACATCAAAAGGTTTTCAAAGTATTCATTACATCTTTGTACACCTTAACTTTAATTACCTTTTCCCCCTATTATTATAATTTAATCTCTCCAAAAATTTTAATTTTTTATACTTTTCTACTATATATATAGATCAAGTTAATGGAAACCTTTTTATGCCCCATTCATAAAAAGGGCACCAACGGGGGCATGAAAATGACACAAAATTTTCCTTCCGATTGAATGGGGTTAAACTTTAGGGTTAAGGAAAACACTTGTTTTTCCAAAATGTGTTCTTCACACTAATTAAAATAAATTAAGATATTTTTATAATTAAATTTAAATAAAACTATTTTACTTTTTAAAAGGTTCGATTATAATTATATATATACAAATATTAAACCTAGAATAAATTTGAAGGAAATTCATACATACCATAACTCCATCTTATCATTCAATCAAAGTTTTAATGATAAAATATATTATTTGATAGGGTTATATAAGTAATTTACTTTTTTTAAATAATAAAAGAAGCTTTTCTTAAAAGCAGTACTCTACTTAAAAAGTTTAAATTACAATCTAACCCCTAAATTATACCTTTTATTTATTTTGGTATTTAACTTTTTCTTTTTTTTTTTTTTTTTTTGATGTTGTTATTTGAGCTATAATTTTGTTCCATTTTACACAAAATTTATCTGCATCCAATAATAATGTCACATGTCACATTTTTATTGACAAGCTTATTTTTTAGAGTAAACTAAGACGAAAATGATAATTCAAGTACTAAAGTGAGAAAATATATAATTCAGAGGCTAAATTTTAATTTAAGCCTTAAATAATCCACTAACAATTATATGTATATTTATTTTTTATATTATGGGGAGAAATATTAATTTTGTCACCAATGTAGTGAGTGTGTGAAGAAATCTACCTCATACTAACAGACCCGATCTTGGGGGTAGTTGGGGAGTGCAAATTGTCTAGGACCTAATGTTGAAAGGGGTTTAAATTTTATTTTTTAAGTTTTAATGTGAAAAATAAAATTTCAGCCTTTTAAGTTTTCTAATTTATTACGTGTAGAGAAAAACAAAATAAAAGGGGCCTCAATTTTTTATTTTATTACTAATATATATTTTATTTTATTATATTACATTTTATAATTTTTTAAAAGGAATTCTAATTTATTATTTTGTCTAGGACTCTAAAATGTCAATAATGAGCCCTTAAGCTTGATGTCATGACTTGAATGATTCCCACTCTGTTGAAGAAAGTACAATAAAAATAGAAAAGGCTTATACAATAATAATTAGGTATACTCTAAAATTATAAAAGTTAGGTTATCTTACTTTTTCGATTTAAAAGTTAATAAATATAAATATAAATAAAATATATAAGAAAATAATTATTTATTACATATATATTACAATAATTAGACATAAAACAAAAAATAGTTAGTCTAAATTTAAATTCAAAACTAAAAGAACTAGCAAAAACTCAAAAAAAAATTTTATGGACCCTTCCATCGTATCATTTATGGTCCCTCAAGGTTTGGAGGTTCATTGTAAAAAAATTATCAAAATTATGTATCAATGCCATGGAAAAAACTGCTAAAATGTTATTAAATAATTGGAAAGGGACCATGGATGATGTGGTGAGAAATGCCCATAAAATATTTTCTCCGAAAACTTATGTAAAAAACAAAACTTCTTCAAAATAAGTGAATTTTTTTTAACAAAACTTCTTCAAAATAAGTGATTTTTTTTTCTTTCTCTTTACTAAAAATAAATAATGCGGGTAACTAAATATTACAAATTGAATTAATTTATTTCTAATTCATATGCTAAAACTTGCGTAAAAAATAATACTCTAACCAAACGTAACACAACGATGTTAATGATTGACATATGATTTTAAATAAATAAAAAAACAAGAAGATTTAATTTTAAACTTTTAAATCATAGGGACTAAATATATAATATTGTTCAAGTACAATGACTGATGTTATATTTTAACCATTTAAATAAATATTCCATCACCAAGTTCATATCAGAAAACTTTACCCAGCAATTTATGAAATTAAACAGTTCAATTTCTCCACAGTTATCTTTTTGCCCAAAATTTGTTCATAGCACAATCAATCTAATAAATTTTATAATATATAATATCGATTTAAATATTGATTCGATTGATTTATATAAATAAATAAAAATTAATCATTGAAATTGCGAATTTTATGAATCCCTTTTTTATTTTGTTCATAATAAAGTGAAATACTCCTAATTAATCTATGGAAACAAGCATCAATAATATTAGGGTAAATTTTATAATTAGTCACCTAATTTTATTAAATTTTCATATTAGTCATTGAAATATTCTTTTTTCAAATTAGCACCACCATTAGATAGTTTTCTCATTTTTGCAATGTTTCATTTTGACCACTTGTTGTTAATATGGCTAACAACAATGTTATTGTATACTCATTTTCATTATCCAATAGTAAATTTTCATATTGGTTATTCATTTCTCTCTTTTTAATTAACTTTTTTCTGAAAAATAAAAATCTACAGGAATTGAATTGTTCATAAAAACCAGATAATTCCTATAAAGATCTTGGTTTTTTCCTTAATTATTTTGAAAAATACTAAAATTAATTTTAATAAAGAAAAACCTAAAGGAAATTAAAAAGATAAAATGATTTTTATCTTTCATTAAAAACTAAAATTAATTTTTAAAAGGAAATTTAAAAGATAAAATGATTTTCCTATCAAACCCATATTCTTCCTTGTAAACACATAAGTTTTATATTGTAAAACCTAATGTTTTCTCATTTTTACTAAAAATAAAATAAAATTAATTCTAAAAAAGGAAATGAGTGACCAAAATGAATATTTATTAAAATTGGATGACTAAAATAAATATACAATAATATTGTCATTAGCCAAATTAACGGTGAAAGGCCAAAATGAAAACATACTAAAACTAGGTGACTAAAATGAGAAAATTATATAACAATGGTGATATATTTGAGAATTTGATAACCATGGTGATTTTGCTTGTTATAGAGAGGTGGCTATTAGACAACTATAAACAATATGTTATTATAGAGAGATAATAGTTGTAAGCTTACAATAGAACTCATATCGTGAATTTTCATCAAATAAAAAAATTAAGAACTATGTTAAAAAGAAAAGAAAGAAAGTGCGAATCAAATCAACAAAATTAAAAATATATATATAACAAGTACATGTATTATTGCTTATGCATATTTTATTTTACGTTATTTCACATAATTAATTATAAAGTTCATAAATTTAACAAGTTCAATTAATCAATATGAGTTATCAAATAATTTAAGTAAGAAACTTAATAATTTATTGAATTGGTGTTGTTAATTCGACCCATTGACTGTTATTTTCATTTAATAAAATATGATTAATAAGTTTCATATGTGAAATTTAATCATTTTATTAAAATAATATTTTAATTGAGATAATTTTCATTTAATAAATGATAATTAATAAGTTTTGTTCTATAAAATAATTATAATTTTATTTAAAAATTTAGACCATATATTGTTATAGTCTTATAGAAAACTAATTGAACGAAAGTCATATTTTATATCTATGAATATTATTGTTATAAGTGAAATGTTGTCTTAACGAAATGTTGTTATAACTAGTAAGTGTTATAGAAAGAAGTGACTGTTGGAAACCATCAGCAATTCGGCTGCCCCACTACTATTGTTTAATCAAATACATAATTATCTCTTTTTATTATTAAATATAATTGTTTGACAAATAACTCTCCATTTTTTTTCCTTTCAATTAAAATTGTAAGGAAACCAAACACTATGGTTTATTTATTTATTAGAACTTGTAATTTAGATGCATTGGTCTTTAATACATGACTAAAATCAAGGGAGAAGGAAAAGGAAAAAAATATTTAATTAAAATAATATACAATTTGATCCTGTAATAAGACAACCCACATTTTGCCAAAAGAGAATATAAAATGAGATAATGATGATGTTAACCCTATAGTTTTATTTCTCTAGTGGGGAGATTAATCAAAGCTGTTTTTGCTAAAACCAATAACCAATAATTCACATCTCAAGATCAACTTCTCACTTATTTCTTCCATTCTTTCAAAATATCAATACCTATTTTTCTAGTGAAAAATCTTTGTTTATAAATGGTATTACAGTGAATGTGGATTTAGATGTTCATGCATGTCTGATTCATCCTGGGAAAATATTTAAAGGAAGTCAGTAAAATACAGCAAAACACCAAAAAAGATCATTACTCAATTCCCTTGTCTTTTGTCTTTCTTTTTTTTTTTTTTTTTTTTGGTTATGTCCTTTGTTCTATCAAAGTTAGGTTCTTGAAGGACTAAATGGAAATACTTGAGGCAGTAAGCACGCATTGATACAGGAGCAGATTTGTAAAGACAAAAACTATATGGCCTGTCTTATTCTTCTTTGTTTCATTCTTCACTGCTCTTTGTCTTCCACTTTGCCTATTTGAGTTCCTTTGGGAAAAAAAAAAAAAACATCTTGTCATCATCTCTCTGAAAATTTTTGTATCAATTGCTATAGGTGAGATTCTCAAGATATCTGGATCTAGAATCTGTATTTCTTGTTATTTGTAGAAAAAAAAAAAACCCCTTTTCTTTAACTGAAATTTCATTCTCATGATGCAGACCACTTTAGAATCTTGGGAAAGTTGTGGCTTTTGGAGGTTCTTAACACAAGGAAAGGTAGATGCTTTCTTTTTTTTCTATTACCTAGATAAATGTTCAATTCATTTCCAACATGTATGGTTTATTTCTGCAAGTAACCTTTGTTTGTTTTTGTATAAATATGTTGAATTTGGAGGAAAGTTGAAAGTAGATGATGTTTATGTAGGAATTCAGTAATGGAAGGTGATAGGTATAGTTATAGCAGGCAGGGGAGTGGTGTATGGAGATCCTTGAGAGATGGGGATTTTGAGGAAGAAGATGTTTGGGCAGTTCTCAAGGAAAGAAAAGATTCTACTAACAAACTTGGTCAACAATCCATTGAATCATCTGTTCCTGTTAGAAGACATCTCCCAAGTGCTGCAATGATGATCCCTAGAACTTTCTCTACTATTAATAACAGTAGCAATATTGGCAGTTCAAGCTCCGGTTCCAGTCATGAAGCTAATGGAGTTAAACAGCAATCAGCTCCTGTCAACATCCCTGATTGGTCTAACATCTCTAGAAACAAGTCAAAGAAGGGTTCCAATGGCTTATGGCATGATCATGATGATGGGGATGGTGACGGGGTTTTGGTTGGTTTTGAAGACAGTGATGATGATGATGTTGATGAGTACAATTCAAAGTTGCCACCACATGAATTCCTTGCTAAGAGGCTTGCAAGGAGTCAGATATCTTCTTTCTCGGTTTTTGAAGGTGTTGGGAGGAAACTCAAAGGGAGGGATTTGAGGAAAGTGAGAAATGCAGTTTTAACAAAAACAGGTTTCCTTGAATAATGGTCAATGTTAAAGCTTTTCCCCATTGTTGTAATTCATAGATGGTAAAATGTCAAATGTGGAACTGTTTTCAATGTTGGTATTTTGTTAGTCTAGTGTTTATGTATAGGGATTTTGAATGAACAAATGATCATTGTCAGATGTGTTTTTATTAGAAAATATTCAATTAAAGCCATGGATTTGAATTATCAGTGAAATTCGAGTCCTGATACTTATCAAGGTGCTGATGAGTATTTTACCCATTTTGACATAATCGTTCGGCATCTATGTATAAAAGCATCCTTCCACATGCAATCAATTTATGCAGAGTACAAAGGAAGGTGATATAAGTTGGCATTGAACCAACTCAGCCTAGTGCCTGATGTGTCCATATCATGATATCATTCTCAAGGTTGAACAAAGCCTCGCTAGGTACCAAAACTGGGATTTGGGACCATAGAGTTAATTGGTCATGTTGCTTTCTGTTTCTATCATTTTAGGCTTCGGGGTTAGGCAATTAAAACTCTTCCATTCATTGAATAAGGTTTCTCTTTCATATTTCATCATAAACTTGTAAAACGACACATTCTAGATTCCTTTTTACCACCTTTTTTTTGTGATTACATGACATTCTTTTATTTTGTGATGTAATAAAATAATATTTAGATTTTGTTAATAAATATTATCTATGTTTTCAATTAAATTTGGATGCATAATTAATCAACACCTCTTTTTAATCACATGGGAGATCTTTCACATCCAACTTACTAAATTATCAACGAAGGAAAGGGTTCTCCAAGAGTTATGGTTGAGATTGAAAGAAATCTAATCTAACAGTAATTTTAGCTTGAAAATGCACATTTTTCAATAAGTCTGAATTCTGTTTGTCGGCAATCATTTTAGGGTTAAGAGAAAATGGAAGTGGGCTGCTTTCGTGATGTTTAAAGCCTGCAATGATATCAACCACAAATAGGCCTATGCCCAGATTTCATTATTGGCCCTAAATCTCAAAGCCGAGGGAAAGGGACTTCAACTCCAACATTTTAATCTATTTTAGGATAATGTTTTTATACTATATCATATTATATTATACTCATGGAAAAGATTGTATAAAATAGTGACGCTACATCACTTGTATCTCCTTTTTAAAAATTTAATGTCATATTAGCATTTTCATCTTGAAAAATTCAAATCTAAATTAAAATCCTGAAATTCAAGATGAAATTGTTGATATGTGTAACGACCCGAACTTTAAGGTTATTAGAAAAGTGTATTTTCGGGTCACTATTTTTGAAAAATGGATTAGAAAATATTTATTAAAAATATTTATGAAGTTAATCGAGTGGTTAATTAGAGTTTTAATTAAGTGAATTTAGCTTAATTAAGAGTAATTAGAAAAAATGACTAAATTGAATAGGATGAAAGTTGAATTGTAGATTAAAAGAAAATAAAAGGACCAAATAGGCAATTATGCCTAATGTATGAATTTAGGCGGCAAAAGATGGAAGTGTCTAGGATTTTCTTATATTAATTAATTAATTAATTAATTATTATGGTTATTATTATTTAATTAATATTAAATTATTATATTATAAAATAAATTGAAATAAAGACAAATGTGTGATGATAAAATTGTACAAGTGTAATATATGTATTTGAACACATGGAATATAATTATATATTTACTTAATTTTAGAATAAAAGATATTTATTAATTAAATAATTAAATAATGAGATTTTTGTTTGATAAATAAATTAAATAATGACAATTGTAATGAATTTATTGGTACAAATGTGAAATATAAGTGTGTACAATTGTAATATTAGTATTTAATATTAAATAAGATGTTTATTAATTAAATAATTATATTATGAGATTTTTATGTAATAAATATATTAAATTATGACAAATGTATGGTAAAATTTGTGACATGTGTAATAATAAAAAAGCATACAAGTGTTAAATAAATATTTGTTATTAAATAGATTTTTAAATATAGATATTTTATTTTTATTATTATATTTTATATATATATATATATAGTAAATAAATAAAGAAAAGAGAAAGGAAACAAAGAAAAGAAACAGAATAGGCAAACGAGAAGGAAAGAAAGAAAGGAGAAAGAAAATAAAAAGGGAGAATTGGGGTTTGAAGGTTTGGAAGTTTAATAGGTAAGTTAATTTAGCCCTTTTTACTTAATTTTGATGTTTTAAAAGCTTTAGAACAAAGTTTTGATGAAATTAAATTAATATTTTGAAAGTTATTAGAATTCTAAATATTGTTCATGTTGAATAAAAAAATGAATTAGGGTTAGATTGATAGGAATTCAAGTTAGAAATGAAATAAGGATTGAATTGTAAAGTAATTCATAAGTTTTATGTTGAAGGACTAAATTGATGAAATTTTCGAAATTAGGAAAATATGCTGAAAATTTAATAGTTAAGTATGAATTTGGACAAAATTTGAATGGAAATGAAGTATGAATTGAGATAGAAAAAGTAAGTGAATTTAGTTAAGATTAAATTGAAATTAAAGTAGAAATTGAATCAAAATTGTATTAATTAGATATAAATTAGTAGAGAATTAACGAATATGAATTGTTTTAATTCCATAGCTAATGTTGTCTCGGAAATCTCGGCTAAGCAAGGAAAAATGGCAAAGACAACGGAGTTAGCTCGAGAAAATACGGTTTGTATTTCTATAATCCGAACTCAGTCATTATTTGTTATATTTATATACGATGACAATTGTTAGTGTTAGAATTATGATATTTTACAATTGAAATAGATTGATTTTGGTATGTGATGAATTTATCAAATTTATATTGATTGAAATCATTTTGATTGAATTTATATTGATTGAAATATAATATATATATATATATATATATGATTTATGTAAAAATTTGAATATTGAATGAATGTTATATTGAAAAAATTATATTGATTGGAAATATGAGGAATTGATATGAATATATGTGATTATTAGAATGATATATTGATGAAAGACTTATTAAATTGAGAAAGTGAATCAAATACCCTATTAACAGTATCGGACCAGATTGGATACAAATGGCATGCCATTGGATTTGTGATGTGATGGGGAGATTTGTGGTTCGGCCGAGAAGATGTTTCTGTTATTATATACTTCGGTTTATCCGAAGAGGCATTTAATGCCTTATTGGTGTGTTTGAGAGGATATGATATACTGGTGTGTTATGGAGGATTTATAATATTCCGGGTGTGTTTGGGTTGGATATTCTGGTGTGTTTGGGAGGAATCCGCGTATCTATCAGAGTCCGAGTCTTGTTAATAGGGGTAAACAAGTGAAAAGATAAATCGAGTGAATTTGATTGATTGAGCTATTGGAATGAAATGAGAAACTGAATTGAGAATTGAAATTGAGATATGAGATTGAAAACATACACCAAAAGGTTCATGAAATGAGTGAAGTTCAAATGGATAATGATTGATGTTAGAATGAATTAAAATGGTATATTGTTAAGAAGTAAAGTGTGAATACAAATGAATTGTGAATATATTGTAAAGAATTTATACAGTAACCAAATGAAAAGAATTGAGCAAATATATTGTTGTGTTTGTTATATGGCTTGTATAGAATTTTTATGGTAAGTAAATGAAACTTATCTATAAAATAAATAAATGAATAGTTATATTTGTTATTGTGATTTTAAGTTTAATTGTTATATTATCAAGTGTTCGGATTATAGAAATACCACTGAGTATACCATACACAATTAATGCGATTTGTTTCGTCATGCAGTTAAGTAAAGATAGAACGTTGAATCAAAGATCCTAGGCCGATCCCGAATTCAATGAGGTAAAGTGTGTTAATTATGGGTAATGGCATGTACCTAGGATGTCTTATGTGTGTCATTTTGAAATTGTAAATGTAAGGATGAAATAAATAAATTTAGGTTTGGTTATGGTATAAAATAGGATTTGACTAATTTGGTATGAATTTGAATTTTGTGAGACAATGTCGATTGATTTTGGAATTCCTTTTTGAATTGGGAAAATCATTAAAATTGTATAAAAATAATTATGAGCTATAATTTATATGCTTAGAATCTTTAATGAGTATATTTTCAAGAAAAATAAACAGAAACATCATCCGAGTCCTATGCTATGAGATAATTAAATTTTAGTAAAAAAGGGTCGAAGTTGTCAAATAGCAGACTAGGGGTAACTTTGAGGAATAAACTGTACTAATTGGCTATATTAAAAATTATTAAAATTTTATGGTAGAAAGCTATATGAGTCTAGTTTTAAGGAAAATTAACGGAACTTAATTTGAAGTTTCGTAGCTCCAGTTATAAATATTTTAGTGACTGCTGCTCAAGAAGACAGCTTTGACATAAACATAAGAAAATAATGGAATTGTGTGTAATTATTCTGTAAAATCCGGTAATGCTCCATAACCCTCTTCTGGTGACGGTTTGGGGTTAAGGGGTGTTACAATATGGCATTAAACTATTGGGAAGAGATAAGATCCATGTTTCATAGAATCCTTTCTCTTATGTGCATTGTACACGTGTGTCACCAAAGACATAAATGGCCCTTTAGTGTATTATCTACAGTTTGTTTAGAGTTTCAAATTCAACGATGGCAACTAAACACAAAAGTTATGCTTATTGTGGGACATAATACCTTCTTGCATGAGCTGACGACATTCGAAAAACATACACTACTTGTGTCTGCATTCTTGAAAGCACCCCTTTCTTTCAAGAGGATTCACGGTATTTCAACCTCTTTACATCGAATTAAACCACATGCTTTATTATTTGTTCGGATCCTCATCATTTCCTTTTGAGTTTCATTCTTACAAATGTACTTCTTAAGGGAGATACTTAATGTGCTAGCTATAACACTACACGGGCCAATATACGTAACCCTTAATATCCATAATTTACGATTAAGACTATTGGGGTACATAGTTTCATTCACTCCCTTAATTTTTGTCTTTCAGTCTCAAAATCGATGAAAGCAGTCTCATACAAGGATAATTTAAAAGTGTATATATATATATATATTCCATTCTATTCTAATATATTAGGTGATAGAGTAGCCTCTGAGAGATATTTATGTGTCTACATTTCTTCCTTTAGAGTGATTTAGGGTGAGTTAAAATAAGCGGTGTGTTTACCTGCGGTTAGTGTAAAAACAACGATGGCAGTGAGATTAGATATTGTAGCGATACTGTAGCACGAGACAAAAAGTAAGTTAAACGCATCGCACCGCCACCCCCCCAAACCCACCCTTAATTTGCTACAAATAGTTTGAGGTAATCCTAATTACACAATTTCCACTCTGTCATTTTCAGATAATGATTTATTTCATCATTAAATTTTATAGAGTTCCTTTTAATCTTTGAACTTTTATTATTTTTTCAAATTACTTTAAAAAAAGTTAAGATTTGTTGATGTGATGGATGACATGTTCACATTTAATAAATTTTAAAAATATTTTTTATATTTTATATTTTGAATAATTTAAATTATTTTTAATTGTAAAAATACTTTTTATAATTTTTGAATTTTAAAATTTTAAAAATTAATTAAATGTAACATGGCAATCCACATGTATGCTATGTTGATAAAATTAAAAAATATTAATTTTTTATTTATTTTAAGGTAATTTGACAAAAATATAAATTTAAAAGTTAAAATATAAAAATTAAATAAAATTAAAATGACTTTTTTATAAAATTGAAATGACATTTTTATAAATTTTAAGTTGTCTTGTTAAAAACCTTTACTAGGAAAACCCAATGGAACAAAACCATGATTAAAAAAAAAGAGTACAACTTGTTTTTAAACTCCCCCTGATGGCAACATTACATTATATTTTTGAGTTGACGCATTCCAATCTTGTGTAGTAGTCTTTCAAATATTGAAGTTGGCAATGCCTTAGTAAAAAGATTTACTAAATAATAATTTTTGAGTTAAACATTTATATCACCTCTTTTCTCAAGATCATTGATGAATAATAATTTCGGTGAAATATATTTAGTTCTATCACCTTTGATGTAACCACCTTTCAATTGAGCTATACATGCTGCATTATCTTCATGTAAGATAGTTGACATCTTTTCCTGTAAAAGCAAATTACATATTTTCTGGATATGTTGGGTCAATAACCTTAGCCAAACACACTCTCGACTTGCCTCATACATTGCAATTATTTCTGCATGATTGAAGAAGCGGCAACTAATGTTTGCTTTGTTGAATGCCATGATATGGCAGTATCCCTACATGTAAATGAACATCCTATTTGAGATCTACCTTTATGTGGATCCGATAAGTATCCAGTATCAGCATAGCTGACTAATAGAGGTTTTGAATAATTTGAATAAAACAACCCTATATCAATATTACCTCTGAGATATCTAAATACATGTTTAATTACATTCCAATGTCTACGTGTTGGAGAAGAACTGAATCTTGCTAACAAGTTTACAGCGAGAGCTATATCAGGTCTTGTGTTTTAAATGCTCGATTTGTAAGTCAAGACAAAACTTTGTTTTTCCAAGATCATTCATCTCAAATTCTTTCTTTAAACAATTTACTGTATTTTGAAGCTTTTTAGGAGTTCCAATAATATTTATATCATCAACATAAACAACAATTATTAGAAAATCTGATCCAAACCTTTTTATAAAGACACATGGACAAATTGGATCATTTTTGTAACCTTCTTTTAACAAGGATTCCTTAAGACGATTGTACCATATACCTCTAGATTGTTTTAATCCATATAAACTTTTCTTTAATCTGATCGAGTAATTTTCTCAATAAACTCTATATCTTTTTGGGATTTTAAATCCTTCAGGGATTTTAATATAAATTTCACTATCAAATGAACCATATAAATAGGATGTAACAACATCCATTAGATGCAAGTCAAGTTTTTCACTTACTGCTGAACTAATAAGATATCTAAACATGATTGCATCCACCACAGGAGAATATGTCTCTTCATAATCAATGTCAGGCCTTTGTAAAAATCATTGTGCTACAAGTTGAGCTTTATATCTTACGACTTCATCAATTTCATTTTGTTTTCACACAAATACCCATTTATATCCTACCGGCTTTTACACCTTTAGGTGTTTGGACTACAAGTCCAAAAACTTCACGTTTAGAAAGTGAATTCAATTCTACTTGAATTACATCTTTCCATTTTGGCCAATCGTTTCTATTTTTACATTCCTTAGTAGATTTAGGCTTAAGATCCGCATTTTCTTTTATTATTTCAATAGTAATATCATAAGCAAAATTGTTGTCGACAACTGCATTTTTTTCGATTCCATCTTTTTCTCGTATTAACATAACTTATCGAGATATCTTTATTTTCATCATTTCCATTTTCACTTTTAGGTACCTAAATCTCTTCTTGAGTTTTACAATTAGTTATGTCATGAGGCTCTTCAGTAACCTCCGCCTCCACTATATGACCATCTTGAATGCTTGCTCCTTTCCTTTTATGAGAATTTTTATCTTTGGAACCAACTGGTCTTCCACGCTTTAAGCATGGATTCTTTAGTACTAACAGTTTGCCCTATTAGGACATCAATTCGTATTGGAGCATTTTCAACTGGTATGTGAGATTTAATGAATCTGGTAGTTAACTTGTAAAATGAATCATTTGTTGAACTTCTAGTTCATATTGATTTGTACGAGGATCTTAGATATTGATAATTTATTTCAAGTACTTTATTAATCCAGCTTTTTATCCTTACCCCCTAATGTTGGGAAAACTGACAGCTCATGTCATAATTAAATCTCGAATTAATAGCTCAAAAATATTATCAGGAGACTCATATAAATATACATTTCCAATCTCTTATTATGACTTGTGCGTTGTGGTAGAGCAATTGGAACATATACCTCACATCCAAAAATTGTAAGATGGAAAATATTTGGCTCTGAACCAAAAATCAATTGTAATGGGGAGTATTTATAATTTATTAGCTTGATGCGTACAACATGTAAATCAAAACAATCTCATGTGGAAATAGAAAGTTTTGTTCTCATAAGTAATAATTTAGCTATTAGTTGGAAGCATTTGATAAACAATTCAGCTAAATCATTTTGTGCGTCAACATGAGCTACAGGATGTTCAACTTTTATCCCAATTGACATACAATAATCATTGAAAACTTGGGATGTAAACTCACCAACATTAGCAAGATGAATTGTTTTAGTTGCATAATCTGAAATTAATCATTTAAACAAGCAGTTTCGCAAACGACAAGTTGCGAGTTGATAACGCATGTGATTATTTTATAGATGTATCTACCAAAATCATATAATATCAAAATCATTCACGTGGTGGATGAATGGATCCATATTAAATCTCAACTTTAGCTAGTGAGTTTCTAAGAACCAATTTTTTTATTGAGAACAAGCAACAAATGAGAATTCTTTAAATTAAAGAATCTTCTGGTTCTTTAATGGAGGTCCATGTGAATTCTCAATTAATTTTCGCATCATATACGATCCAGGATGGTCTAACTAGTCACGCCAAGTAGTAAACGCATTTGTATTAGTAAACTTCTGGTTTACTTTGTGTTTCAATTGTACTAAATTGTAACAAATTGATAATTTTATTATCATTTATTTTAATTTGTATCCACATATAAGTAATATTGTGACATATATTACTGGAAATGTCTAAATCAATGTGAAGTCCATAATGCTACCAAGTCAATAAATATAATTTCTAAATAATTATATGTAATATTCACTTCAGGGAATATGCCAAAATCTTCAAATGCCCAAAAATCTATTAATAGCAAACTTTGAAAGTGGATCTTATTTTCCAGGTGTACAACAGGTACATAACCAATGACTTTTCATACATAAGTTTTCTCTCTTGCAAGTTCTCATCAGTAATATTTTACCACGTAATTTTAATTGAGAACTTATTCTGAATACTATAGAGTTATACTCATAGTTTTTAAAAAATATTTGCAACTTTAGGCTCATCCAACCATAATAAGCTTTAGATAGAATTATAATATTCTATTACTCATGAGTAGATCTTTTACTTTCAACCTTTTAATAGGATGATGACAAAAGAATATCATAAAAATTATAAATTAATAACTCAATCCCTTTTTTATTCATATGAAATATAATATTTTCCTCATTCACAATCTCAATATGAGATCCATTACAAATATCTTTTAAAAGTAATGCATTAAATAATTTTATACTTTTAGATATTGATTTATTAGCTCTTCCGAGCTTTCAACTAATTTTATATTATCAAAAATTGAAATAATATTTGTTTGTTTCAAGACCAAATAAGATAAATATTTTCTATCTCGTAATGGTAAAATTCATTACTACATTTTTATATCCTTCCTCAAAGAATATTAATAGAAATAAAATATTTAAGTATACGCCACATATGTGGCCAATAATATTTCATATCATATTGATAGCATAAGTTATCTTTACCCTTTAAAGAGTTATCTTAAAACTCTCATTGTTCTCTTATTACTATGTTCCTACTTTTAGTGGTCCATAATTATATATTTTATTTTCATTATGTTTACATTCACTTCAAGGAATGCAACAAATCTAGTAGGATGAACTTATAAATATCCCAATAGATTCTTTGTTTCATAGTCACCATTGCAAACATGCGTGAGATTTCAAATCAAAATTGATCTATTCATGATTATTTTCCAACTATAATAAAAAAATAATAAAATATACCTGAAGATCTTTAACATCATTGTCACCACCTTGACTATTATCATGAGCACAAATCTATACTTTACCTATGCTTGTACAATAAATCAAAGATCGGTAATAAAAACCATAATCCATTATGAGATTGAATCTTTCAACACCTCGAAGGTGAAGTTGTAAGAGTGAAAGTTTAAGGTGAAAAAGAATTTGATTTGTGGGACGAATTCGAAAGATTTTGAAAAAATATAGAGAATCATCGTGCTGATAACGTGTTGTAAAATAAAGAGAGATAACGAGAATAAAGAACAAAGAACAAAGAACAAAGAAAATATGAAAGCAACAAAGAATGTGCTTTATTAATCAAAAGGATAATTTATAATTCTTCATCGGATCTATTTATAGGCATAAGAAGTATAAAATAAGTAGAGATCTAATTCTAATAACAATTAGAATTTATAACTATTAGAATTTAAAGTACATCAAAATTTTATTTTTATCACAATGGGCATCCACTTAATAAGATATTCATAACACTTTTTATCATTTTTAAATTTTTAAAATTTTAAAATTTTTAAAAATTAATTAAATATTAATTTATTCGTTTCTTTTAAGGTAGTTTAACAAAATATAAATTTAAAAGTTAGAATATAAAAATTAAAATAACTTTTTTATAAATTTGAAGAATGAAACAACCCATTATACCATAAATAAAATAGTGGGGCCCCAATAATAAAGGTATTTTCTCAGGCTTATGACGTGCGGAATTTAAATTCAACAATGATAGAATTAATAGACACGTGAGGGCAAGCAAGGGAGATTGGGTCCCTCAAAATGGGTAAATCTAACGGTTAAGTCACTCTCTTAAGATACCTATTTATAATTTAATTATGTCCTTAAAAATAATAAAATTATAACTTAACCACTAATTTTTTTTAACAACATCTAGAAAAATTGAATTTGAAATATTAGAGAGAAAATTTACAACACATGGACAAATAGATGCGACGACAGAAAAGCACAATATTTATTAACTCATTGCCAAATTTACCCTGGACATTATACATAAAACTAGGCTCAAAATAACTTAGATATTGCTTCAACCTTTGCCTCATTGAAACCTCTCAATTCATTGGTGGCTAATTTTCTAGTCTCCTCCACCAATTCCTTCAAATCTTTGCTGTTTCTTTCATCTCTTCTTATCATTCCTTGTATTTTTCCTATGTATAGACCGTACCTTCTCATTTTCTCTATCTCCACTTCACTTCCGCCTGCTAATATCGCGCCACACGCGGCCGCGCAACCGTGTAATGTGCCTTCGTATTTTTCGCTAACACGTTCGTTTTGTCTGATATTGCTTGACTCATAAGGTTCCACTTCGTAATATTGTCCATGAACCATGCCCTGTGAGCCTATAGCACGTGTGATCTCGACCATTACACGTAATACTCGATCCGAATTCTTTTGAGTCGGATCATCCGATACGGCCAACAGCTCGAGCCCGAATGGTATCATTGCGTCCCCGGTGAGTAACTCAATGTTTGGACCGTAGAGATGTTGGATCTCGGATTTGGGCCTAGAGCTTTGGGTCAAGGGAAGGTGTTCGTGAGCGAAGGAAGCTGCATACATGAGCTGAAGTGCTGATGCCGCGGGCAAAGCGTGGTCCCGGTGACCCCCGACAAGCTCGCAGGCGGCCACGCATAATGCAGGAGCAGTGCTCCGTGGGGCGGAAAACGTCAAATGGTTCATGGGTTCGAAAACAGAGAGGGGTTCTCGTACCGGTATGGCTTGCTTGAGATGAGTTTCAATGTCAGCGTTTATGGTGGTCCAATAAGATTGGTTGCTTGACATGGTGACTTTGAAAAGCCTACAAGGCAATTGGGAAGGAAATTGACGTGTGGGAATCGGTGTGTAAGGAACATGGAATACTGGGCTGCCATGGATGTGGGAGAGAGCTCTGCCCATGGATGAGATGTTGAAGAAAGGAGATTTTGGGTTTTGGAATTACTTTCTGGAGATTGTGGAGGAAGAGGAGGTTGCACGACAATTATATAACATGGGATGTCACTATTATCATGTCTGATATTTTTTGTGGTATTATTGCTATTAAAATATGACACGGGGGACACGTGTTTGAGCATTATAAATTATTTATTAATATTAGGTTTAAATAAACTTTTAGGCTTAAATTTATCACTTTTTCACAACTTTTTTAATTCAAATTAGGCCCCAAACTTGATAATTATTCTTATATTAGGGTTTAAATATTTTTTTGTCCAAGTTAAGTTTTGAAATTGACAACTGTATACACATTAGGGCTTAAATTTTTTTGTCCAAGTTAGTCTTTGAAAACCTTAAAGTTTAGGCTCTATTGTGGGGCATTGCCAAGTTCAATGACTAATTTAGATAAAAAAAATTTCTCAATGTGGAACAGTTGCCTAATCCAGGTCCTAATGTGAGAATAATTGCCAAATTCATGACTTAACTTAGAAAAAAAAAATTTAGACCCCACTATAACAAAAATTATCAAATTCAAGCTCAAAATAGTAATTTAACCATTAATATTATTTTAGGTTCTTAATAAAAAATATTCCTTTTAATTTTTCAAGAAATATAAATTCGTGTCCAATAATTCAAAAAGGAGAAAGTAGTTGAGAGTTTTGTACTCATACCTTAATGTTTTATAATATCAATATTCCTCTTTAATTAAAAGAAAAACACTCATGCTTAAGTATGAAATGTGTTTAACCTCTTGAGGGTTATAAAGAAACAGTATGAAATGTGTTTTAATTCATATTAATTCTAGGGTTAATATATTATCTAGTACTTGAGTTTGGTTTTAATGTTTAATTTGGTACTTGAGTTTAACTTCAATATTCACTTTGATACTTGAGTTTTTCTTTGTCCTATTTAAGTACTCTAGTTTGGTTTCAATGTTCAATTTGGTACTTGAGCTTTATTTTTTTGTCGCAATTGAGTACCTATGTTTTGTTTATTAGAGTACATGTTCATTGGGTTGTTTGATTTGAGTACAAAATTGAATATTGAAATCAAATTCAAATATCAAATTGAGACACAAAAAACTTAGATACCAAATTAAGGGTTGAAGCTAAATTTAGGCAACATATATTATATTAACCCTTAATTAGTTTAGATTGATCTCAATTAACAATTAAGAAATAATTGATCAAAATTACGCTTAATTTCATTTGAAAAAACTATGAAGTTAATAAGGAATTTAAAATCATTGTGTTGACATTATAATTATTATTATTATTATTGTTATTATAATTATTGATCAGTAAAATTCACAATTATGGTAAAAGAATTCATTTATCTCAATATTTTCAAGAAAAAAATAAAGAAAACATGAGATGTATTGAATTTCAAATAATTACTTTTAGAATACATATTTGGAATTGCACTAAAAGTAGAGTCAATTCAATTGGTATTCACCACCATGTTTTAGTCAAAATGGTAATCATGTGGAGTAGAACACAAAATGTCTTTAGATTAAAAAAATGAAAAAGGAAAAAGGAAAGTACAAAAAGGTTAGAATGTCAATTGGCCGTAAAGTTTGAAGATATTTCTAATCATGCCATTCACGACCGTATCCCAACATTTAGAACCAAAAAGAAAGCAGTTTAGGGTACTTCTTTAGCGACCACATTCATCATCACATTGAGACGGTTAGCCGTAGTTTTGTGCACGAAATTAAATTATAATTTTTATAATAATAAAAATATAATTTTATTTTTAAATTTTAAATAATTTAAATAAAAAATTTTATTTTAAGAGATGGAGATTCTTATTAATCTCTAACTATGCCCAAAACAGTATAATTTTTAATATGTAATATAATAATTTTAAATACCAAACTCAAAAATAGTAAATTTTGGGATTATTTTGTAAGGGATATTTTGACATTGAGATTAATGAGATTTAAATTTGTAATAGATTGTATGCCCATCGATAGCAGGGCAACTACAAACGTCCACGCAAACTACAAATATTTTTAAATTAAATACGATTATATTTATTTAGAAGAATTATTATGTTACTTAGATATAAACATAGCAGTAAATAAGAGGTATGATTCAAGCAATCAGTAAATTAATAAATATGTTCAGATATTATTAGTAAGAGAAATGATAAATATTTACAATTTAATATATTATAAGATATTAAATATGATTATATTATGATGACTCAAAAGGAATATACACTAATCACCACACTGCTGGATAATAATTCTTTATTTCCTTAAAATAATGTCACATTTTCCTCTAAAACGTCCTACAGAAGAATGCTAGAGTCATTGCACCTTAGTTGAATTTAGCTTTTTAGCTATCAAATCAAATTTTGACAATAGATTTAGATGCATACTGCAAACCAACAACATTGCTATTATCATGTATATATCATCTAAACTCCCATATATTGATTCATTTGCTTGAAAATTGCATTAACATCGACAGCCGATTTAATAAGTTTTAACCTATTCCCATCACATTCATTCTCTCATTATTAGAATATGATCTAATGATCGATAAATCGCAGCAATATGTCAATTGCATTCTATTCAATTATTGGTTCTTTGTTGATTGGAAGGCAAACTACGTCTTCTAGCTTTATGGTAGGTTATTCGAATGAAAAATGAAAAGTCTTCACCTTTTGAGCAAGACAGTAAGCAACTCTAACACCATTTTCAAGTGGGACATTTTAGTTAGCTGCTAATAAACCAACCCTCGCTAAATGACCTTCATTACCTTACCTTGATTCGGCTCACCAAAATAAACGTTATGTCCGGCTCAAATAGTTTAATTTTCCTCCTATTAGAAATTTCAAAAAAAAAACTATGTAATTACTAAAATTTAGAAAGAATTTACTAATAATAACAACAACAACAATAATAATAATAATAATAATAGGATTTATGGTAAACTATTAAAATAGTCACTTTTGTTTACCTCAGGTTATATTTTAGTTTCTTATGTTTGAAATGTTACGTTTTAGTCATTTACGTTATCACGTTGTAACATTTTAGTCATTGAGTCGTTAATGGTGTAATAGTAAGCTAATGTTGCATGTTAAATCATCATTTTAAACAAAAATTTTAGGTTCATTTATACAATCGGTCCCATATTTTTTCATTTCAAGCAATTTAATTTTTTCTTCTATGTTCTTTTAACTTTTCTTTTTTTTTTCCTTTTTTTCATTCTCTTATGCTTCTCCCTCTTTTTTTCTCCTTTCTCCATTTATTTTAACGTAGTTTTTCTATGTTTTCTATTTGTTAAAATTAGACCCTATACTTTTATTGTTTTTGAACAATATATATTTTTTGAATGAGACGAGCTTGTAGACTAGCTTTAACAAATGAAAACCATAGAAAAACTACGTTAAAAGAAATGAAGAGGTAGAAGTAGAAGAGAATAGAAAAAAAAAGGAAAGTTAAAATAACATAAAAGAAAAAAATTAAATTACTCAAAATGAAAAATATAGGGACCAATTGTAGAATTTAAGCTAAAATTTTCATTTGAAATGATGATTTAACGTGTCTCGTTAGCTTACCATTACACTGTTAACAGTAATTAACGATTTAGTGACTAAAATGTTATAACATGATAAAGTAAGTGACTAAAACATAACATTTCAAATATAAGTGATTAAAATATAACCTGAGGTAAACAAAAGTGACTATTTTAATATTTTACCTAGATTTTAATTTTAACAAAATATAAGAGCAACAAATTAAAAAAAAACTGAGTAATTTTACATCATTTACAGATGAGAGAAGTATGTGTTTATGTTGAAACTTCAATAAAACCATTTAGAGAATAGCGTGTTAAAAGGATAATTCAAGTGAAACTAGGAGCAGAATAGTAGAGAATTTAACACCATGTTTTGTCGAGCATTCCCCCTTACTCATTAACGATAAATCATTTATTTGTTTGGTTGAAAGTAATACTCATCCATAAATGTTGGTTGAATCTCGACATTCATAAATGTTGAAACTACACCACTAACATTAATTTAAGTGGTTGGGATGCTTAAATTACATTCAAAGAGACTTGACACCATTAGTATCGAGATCCAACTAATGTATTCTATTATCTTGATTTATATAGAGAGACATTAAAACTTGTATCAAGGCTTTTTCACCTAAACAATACAAAAAATAAAATTAATAACTGAAATAGTATGCCCATAAAATTATTTACCAAAATGGTATAGTTTTATTGGTGTCGCTTGTCAAATTGGCGGCATCGGACTAAAATGTAATGATCTAAAATATTCAGGGACCTATTATGCAATTTTTTCATTTAGAGTGGCTGCTAAAAAAAAAGGGAAAGGGTGCCGCCTGACAGTGTGGCGGCACCAAACTTTAAAAGTATTCGAGTTTTTTTATCTCAACTTAGTATTTGAGTTCGATTTCAATGTTCAATTTGATACCCAGACCACATGACATTATGTGACCCAATGAAAATTTGACAAGTATGATTTAGTAAAAAAAAGATAGGTACTTAATTACGAAAAAAAAAAGGTTCGAGAATTAAATTGAACATTGAAGTCAAATTTAGGTTTAGCTAAGACAAAAAAAAACCCACAAGTATCAAATTTAAAAAACTCAGGTACCAATGTGAACGTTGAAATCAAACTCAAGTATCAAATTAAAACTAAAAAAATACTTAAGTACCAAATTAAATATTAAAACCAAACTTATATACCGAATAGTATATTAACCCTAGATTAATTTATGAATTTCGTTTCAATACAAAATCTTTTGTAAGAATGTGAAACAATAAGCAGATGATAGTTACTAAAATGCACCAAAATTTTTTTATAGATTAGGTGTTGTTTCAGTAAACTAAAAAATTAAGTGTTGAGAAATTAAGCATTGAGAATTTAAGAAATGAATTAAAGTTATAAAACCTATTTGATAAATTACATAAAATTTATTACAAAATATAATTAGATTGTTTGATAAATATAAATTTAGAATTAAAATATATATTTGACATTTTATCCTTAATTTTAAACATTTCACCTTATTTTAAACAAAAGTCAAATTTTAAAAATAAAATGTTTATAGAATAATATAATATTAAAATAAATAATACAAAATTGAAGTAATTAAAATATTCTCCATTTTTTCACACTTTATTATATATAAAAAAATTCTATTCTATTATTTTTATTTTGGATTGTCAAACATGTGTAAAATTTAATAATTGAAAATATTAATTTTCAATAAATTTGGTGTTTTCAACAGTTTATCAAAGCCCAATCTAGCATGTTTTTAACAAATATGTGAACTCAACTCTAAATAATTGAAATAAACTTTTACTCGAAGCAACAAAATGTATACTAAAAATGTGTTTATCATTGAGGTTGTAAAGCATTTTTCAACTCAGACCATGATTCTGAACTAAAAAATTGATTTTAAGTTGGGATTTTAAGCTAAGCTAAAAGGCCAAAATTTTTGGCTTTTAGAAAAGTGTTTTTCAATAAAATTTCATTTTTGTCCCTTCATTAAATCTTCTATTTTACAATGTCATGTTTAAAATAAATATTTTATCTTGCTACTTATGTGGTAGGGAAGTGTGTCATGTGGGATATATTTTTCTAACGATAAAATTCCAACGGTCACAAAATTCAACGGCTATAAAACAACTAATATATTTACAATGTAAACCCTATCCATTTTCTCCATTTTACATTCAAATCCAATTCTCTCAAGTTTTTAGTTCTCAATTTTTCATTAAATTTCTCTTAAATTATTGTTGTTTTTATTATCTATCTCATATTGTATTCGTTTTAAGTGATTTTTATAATGGTAGATACTCTTATTTGTTTTGATGACAATCACATTTTCGGCATTCAATTACAAATGGTAAGAAAATATTTTTAATTTTTTAATTTTAATTAAGTTCATTATTAAGTTGTTAACATTATTAAAATGATAATTTTTTTTTATATTCAGGTCGAAAATCAAATTTTGGAGACATACATACACAATCTATCATCGAGGGCACTGCGTGTAATTGAACAATACTTGCAAGAGGTGGGATTCTTGCACGTATCTTGTATGCTAGGGGGTGTAGATTGGATCCCACACTTATCAGCACACTAATGGAAAGATGGTGACTCAAGACACACACATTCCATCTCTCATGCGGTGAGTGTACAATCATACTTGAGGACGTAACTTTACAACTCGGTTTACTGATGTATGGGTCAGACGTTACAAGATTAGTAGTTGTTGGCGGTTGGAGCATCATTTGTGAGCAACTATTAGGCAAGTTGTCGGGCAAGCTTTGGTAGTTGGATAGAGATGAAATAGTAGGAAGATAATTTTTGTTGTCTCGACAACAACTTGAGTGCCCTTGAAAGAGAAAAACACGCTCGAGCATTCATCTTGAGGTTAATCGGTGGTGCTCTAATGCCCAATAAATCTCAAAATTTAGTATATTTAAAGTGGCTATTACAACTCGTCGACTTGAAAGAAGCAGACTGACTCAGTTGGGGATCAGTCGTGTTGGCCACGTTGTACTGAGAGATGTGTCAGGTGATACAACTACAAAAAATTAAAATTGTTGGTTGCATAAATCTTTTGTTTTTTCTTTTTCAATTCTTGCCCACCTAGTTGCCTATATAAAGTGAGGGTTTTCCTCCTCTTACTCCATAGACTCTATCAGCCATTACCCCTCAACCTTAAAAAAATTTCTTCTCAATTGTTTTTTTTAGTGTTGAATTTTTTTTACGGAAAGATTTATTTGTGTTTAAGGGAGACAATGTGCTAGCTTTAAGGTGTATTTGAGTTCACAATGATGCCACAATCATTAATAACCACAACCGTTTCCGTCTCGACTCAAGTTTTACCTTCTTTCCACTGCTACAATCACTCCTCCTAAGAGCCCTCTTGCATCCAACCTGTCACAAGTTTCAGATAGGGATGTTAATGATATTACTTTCGGTGAAGATGGAGAAAAAGATTAATTTGATTATATTGGAAAACCTCTCAGTTTTTCCCAATGATTATGATCTCAAACTTATGTATCAGGTTTACAAACCATCATCTTCTTATGAGGTGAAACTCGAACTCATGACCACATAACCACTGTCAACTTGGCTCTCGAGTTATACTCCAACCCATGACCGTACATTAACATTCATCAAGTACGAGCCTTAGTTATACTTCAAGCCATGATCATATAAACATCATGAACTCGGAGCTTGAGTTGCAATGTGATGGGCTTCTAAGGCAATGATTCCATCTCAACACAACAAATGAAATGCAAGGGTCTCTGAGCGCTATCGCATCACCATCAACTCAAATATACCTTTAAGTTTTCATAATGTCTACCTTAAACACAAACACAAATAAATCCGTCTTCACAAAATTCCAACCTTAAACCCTATAAAAAACAAAACCCAAACCTTTAAAAAACAAAAAAAAGGCTGAGGAGAGAGAAAGCGAAAGCGCGTCCGGTAAGACTTGTTTTCACTTAGGGGTGAGCAAAACTCGATTCGATTTGAAAAAATCGATTTTTTTTTAGTTAATCTAATTGAGTTATTCGACTTATTCAACTGAATAAGTGATTCAAGTTTCGAGCTTAAGTTGAGTTGAATTTAACAATTCGAATAATTCAAATAACAGATTGATGTAAATAACCTTTTGGTCCCTGTCAAATTTGAAAATGAGCAAATTGGTCCCTCTCTCAACAAAAATTACAAAATAAATTTTATAATTGAAAATATTTATAAAAATTCCAAAATTTTTATTTTTAAAAATTATAAAATTTAAAAATTCTAAAAATATATAAAGAAAGTTAAAAATTAAATTCTTTCTAAAATAATAATTTTGGAACCTAAATAAGTTAATTAATGATTCAAGTTTGTAATACTAAAGTATCTTATTATTTATTATTTTGCTTTGAAAAAGATTTAAAATATATATGATTTCAATTTATGTGCTCTAACATGGAATTAAGTATACTGTAACAATATTTTAATTTGACATGTTTAATTTTTTAATTTAACTCAAACAATTTCCCCTCCATTCGATTCGACTTGACTCGACTCGAATTTCATATCACTTAACTTGATTCAAAAAAAATTCAAATTGAGTTAAGTTGATAAAATATAACTCGTCAACTCAAAATTTTTTAACTCGATTCGGTCGAACACTCACCCTTATTTTTACTTTCTCTCTCCAAAATTGATTTGATTCCCTAAATATCTACTTAAATTTTTTTAAAACAAACAATTTACCAGATTTAGCTAATAATAAACATTATTAACACAACCTAAATTTTATTAGAGCATTTCGAAAGAATGATCCTTTGGAATTTGAAAGATGATCCTATAATCCACAAGATTAGTATTGTTTAAAAAGTAAAAAACCCACCAATATTATTCTCCACATTATCCATTTTTGGTGCTGCTAAAATAAGGAATACAAAATCATCAACGCCTGGACTCATAATTATTGAAGTGATTACATATACATAATGGATGGTCTTTTTCCACGTGCCTCTTGCCTCTTGCCTCTTGCGTCTTTTAGGCCATCATTTTCATTTCATCTCATTTGGATCTTTATATTCAAAGGAAATGAAGATTAATTCTACAATTAAGAAAATTGGTGGTTATTATTCATATTTTAAAATAAAAAGGCAACACAAATCGCTAAAATAATTTTAAAAATAAAAAACAAGAGTTTAATTTGAATTTGATGAGTCTGGAAGCGAATTTGAATTTAGTTTATAAAAGAGAGGGAGATAAATAAGAGTAAACTATAAAATACTTATTTGTGTTTATCTCATGTTATTTATGTTTAAAATGTTACATTTTAGTTATTTACGTTAATGTGTTGTAACATTTTAGTCCCTAAATTATTAATTGTCATTAATAGTGTAATGGTAAGCTAACGTGGTACATTAAATCATAATTTCAAATATAAATTTTAAGTTAAATTATACAATTGGTCCCCATAATTTTTCGTTTTCAGCACTTTATTTTTTTCTTTATTTTCCATTCTCTTTTGCTTTCCT
The DNA here is from genome assembly GCF_025698485.1 of Gossypium arboreum. Classification (NCBI taxonomy): domain Eukaryota; kingdom Viridiplantae; phylum Streptophyta; class Magnoliopsida; order Malvales; family Malvaceae; genus Gossypium; species Gossypium arboreum. Next base: position 110,490,035 of record NC_069070.1, on the reverse strand, counting down.
CTTTGTTTTCCTCCCTTCTCTATTTCTTTTTAACGTAATTTTTCTATCTTTTCTTTTTGTTAAAACTTTTTTTTTTATGTTTATGAAAAAATAAAGGCAAAAGCTAAAACCAAAATTAAACTTGCTTCGCATATTCCCACCCCACAATTACAAACCCTCACCATCCATCGTCGCTTTAACAAACCAATTTGGATCTCCCAATGACCTAGTCCACAAGCTCGCCTCACTCAAAGGCCTCGCTAGTCGTGACTTATGACAGTCCACCCTCAACAAAGTTTCTGGAGCCCGTTCCCTTAACTTCCTCACCATCCCCCACGATCACCTTATCTATCTTACCTAAAACATTATCGCTCTTTCGAAACTATGTTGTTTCACGAATTCTTCAAACGAGCTCTACACTCTCAATGACTAAAACGACCACCATACAAAACTTACCCTCAACTTTACCCAAACCAATTTGGTTCCATGTTTCCTTTCTCTCTTCGGTTCATCTATGCTCGACTTTCAATCAAGCTTGCTTGGGGATGTCTAAGAAGATTTAAATCAATTTATAGTTTGCTTAATTTTATTCGTCAGAAAATAAAAGAAAAAGAAATGAATAATCTACAGGATTTTGTAAAAGTTTGGAAATGGAAAAATTTTGTTTTGAATATAAATAATTCAAGTTATGTTTTAGATTTGATTAAGTATATAGTTTTTATATTGATTAGTTAGATCCAATTTTAGTTTCAAAGTTGGGTTATATTCAAATCAAGATTTGATTAAAAATGATTTATATTCGGTTTTGAGTAAAATTCAATTTAGGAATCATGTAAAAGAAATAAGAACTTGGTTTATTTGGTGGGTAAAAATTATGTTTTTGTACTGAAAAATATGAGAAGAGAAAAAATAGAGGGAAGAAGAAATTGAAAATAAAGAAATAAAAAATTAAATTGTTCAAAAAATAAAAGTATAGGGACTAATTTTAACAAATAAAAAAACTAGTTAAAAGAAATGGAGGAGGAAAAGAAACAGAGGGAAAAGGAGAAGAAAATAGAAAATAAAGAAAAAAAAAGAAAGTTCAAAGAATATAAAAGAAAAAAAATTAAATTGCTCAAAACGAAAAAAATATAGGGATCAATGGTATAATTTAACCTTAAATTTTTGTTTAAAATAATGATTTAACGTGCCACATCAATTTACTGTTACACTGTTAACAACAATTAATACTCAATGACTAAAATATTATAACACGATAACGTAAGTAACAAAAACATAACATATTGATAGTTCACCCTAAAAATATACAAAAGGAGATTCGAAATAGATATACAATCTTTTATCGAAAATCCTTTTTCACTTGTTTTTGGTTTACATGTTATTTTATTAAACACAAAAGATTTAAAATAAAATTCTTGATTTTTCTTTTGAAAATAAAAACCAGAATTACAAAATTGTATCTTTTACCGAAAATTCTTTTCACTTATTTCTGTTTTTGGTTTGCATGTGCTTATTTCATTAAGCACAAAAAGATTTAAAATAAAATTATTTTTTTTCTTCTGAAAATTAGAAACCAGAATTGAAAAAATTGTATCTTTTACTTTTCGTTTTTTTTTGTATGCATGTTGTTATTTATTAAGCACAAAAGATTTAAAATAAAAATCTTGATTTTTTTTTTTTGAAAATCAGAAACCAAAATTAAAAAAATTGTATTTTCAGAAAATTGGAGAATAACTTTCAATGAAAATGGTGCTTTATCGGGTTTCAAAATCCTTGCAACAAAGTCTGTTGAGACTCATTGGAAAATCGAAGAAAATCATGCAAAAAAAAAAAAAAAAAACATGAATACTTTTTTTTTTCTTTTCATTCTCTTTGGATTTCGATTTTCTATAAAAAAGGGAGATAGTGAAGCTTTTGTTTGTTAGTTTAAATTATTAGGAACATGAAAGAAGAAAGTGGGAAGAATGAGAGAGATTTTTTCAAAGTTGATTATTAGGAAAATTAGTTTTTCAATTGCGTAAGAATAAACTTATAATTAATTCAGTGTTATGTCTTGGTGTTTTTATGATTAATTTGTTAACACATTTTAAAATTTTATAATTTTTTTAACTATTCTATAGTTCTTTAAAATAATTTTAAATATTTTTATAAGAAAAAAATAGAGGTCAAATTGATAGCAATTGTAAAAGTTAAGGGGTTAAATTTGTGATTGTATCTAATTTTTAACAAAGTTAACGAAAAGTTGAAGGGACTGAAAATAATTAAATTAAAAATTAAATGAACTAATTTTAAGCAAATGAAAGTAGAAAAATTAAATTCACACAAATCGATAAGTATAGAGGCTATCCTCGAAAAGGCCTTGGAAAAGGCCTAAACTTCATTTATTTTCTAGAAAGAAAAGCCCAATCGGATTTCATGATGGATTGGAAAGAGAATGGATATGATGTTGGCAGTTGGGTTGGGTTTAGCTATTTGAAAACGATAACTCAATTTATAGGTATATGATTTGTGGGTTGATGAAACTTCTGAAAAATAAAAAAAAAAGGGCAATTTTCTTATGTCAAACTGATATAAAAAGTTAATATCTTCAAAATTTGTGCCCTGCAGAATGCGAAAGTTTAGTTATTAAGTTTGTTTCCATAAATACATTAAAAATTAAAGAAAGTTAACATCTTTTAAGTACGACTATAATTAATATATTCAAATAATTACAATTAAAATAAACATAAATATATGAATAATCATAATATATTAAAACAAAATTAACGTATAATAAATCTAAACAAAAACAAATATGAAGATAATTCATATGACAAAACTTGAACATATAATTTCAAAAGTTTTAAAATCCTAACAATCTTAATATAATTTATTATTATAATAATATTAAAAAATAAAAAGGGATGACAGAGTTTAAACCTGTGTTATTATCAATTTTATTATTTAACTTTTAATAATGTAATTAATTTTCTTAAAATTCCGACCACTATTTTTTAATTAACCAATTAATTTTCCAATTGTCAAGACATAATATGAAGTTTTCAAGACAGAAATAATAAATTTCATTTAGTTTGTATTGAAGCAAAGTCAATGGCCCATGAGTAGAGTATATAAAGTAAACAAACATGTGAAATGAACATGCAATTGGTCACAATGTTAGGTGACACCATGTGGCTCATGTGAAGCAATTAGGCCATGACCCCATGACCCACTAAGGAAAATGATCTACCCTTCTTTTGAAATGTTGAAACTGGGATTAATTACTTCCCCAAATATATTTGGATATTATATAACTTATTGTTTGTAACTTTTTTTGGGTTAAATTCTTCTATTAGTCCCTGTATTTTATAAAAGTTATAAATTTAGTCTCTCTGTACTTTTCAAATTTTAAAATTTTAGTCCTCACCAAAATTTCAAATTTTAAGTCATTAAATTTATAATTTATTAAATTAAGTTTTACTATTTCCAAAACTTGATGTGGCAAACATATTGTCATGTGTGTAATGTCATGTCAACTTATTATTTTTACATCTTACGCACTTAAAATCTAATTAATGGGTTAATGATTGTCATTTGTGTCAAGATTGAAATTTCAAAAATTCAAAAAGTATAGGAATTCAGAATGAACCGATTGGAGAATATTGATTAAATCTACAACTATACACATAATTTATGACTATTAATTGAATTTGACCCAACGAATTTAACTATTGTTGTTTGAGTCATTACTAAAGTTTCAAAATTTAAAAAGTGTAATGACTAAAATTGACCAATTTGAAAAGTACAATATCAAAATTAATCAAATTATAATATAGGAACTAAATAATAGAGTTTAACTTTTTTTTTCAATTCAATTAGTAACTACCACATCTCAATAAGTTCAATTTAATCCTATTTAATAGAAAAATATACACTGTTCATGAGGACAGGTCATGGACTAACTCTTAGCCTGTTATTTTTCTCTTTATATACTATAGTTACTTTTGTATTTGATATTTGTTTTTCTTTCCCATAAAAGAAATGCAAAGAATTTAATGTTAAAATATTATGCTTAATTGTATTGCTTGAAATTCTTTGGGTGCATTTCCTCAGCCAAGAAAAAGAAAAGTCCCTTAGACTGAAATGCTTTACAATTATTTTTAAAGAAAAGAAATATAAAATACTCAAATTGCTTAATCTTTGATAGTTATAATCTCTTACTTTCAACCTAGTTGTAAATTTGCTTCAAAAATTAAATTTGAAACTAAAAGATTATCCAAATATTTTAGCTAAAAGAGGAGAAAAGATAGAGTGTTGTGCTATTTATTTTAGTGAAGCAGATTAAATCTTGAATTTAAGAGTTAAATTTATTCATTTTGATTCTAAGGTTAAAAACAATTTGGCTCTCATTTCAAAAGCTATCATTATAATTGCCACCATTTAGATTTAAATCTCTTTTATTTTTATTTTTAAAATAAATTATATGTGAGCGAGTTAATTTAATTTAACCTAATTTGATGAGTTGTAATAATTAGTTTTGACAATATATATTAAGAAGATATCTACTTACACCGACATAAAACTCAAGTAGTTTACGTATTTTAACATATTTCAAAAACTTTTTTTATGATTAATATTTTAACAATCCGATTGTTAAACTTATTAATATAATTATATTTGTTATGCTTGTAAATTTTCGAATCAATGTAATATTTCAGTTATATTATTTCAAACGATTGTCTTTATTAATATATATATATATATATATAACTATTAATTCTTTTACGTAAAAAAATAGTTAGAAATCTTTAATTTATTCAAAACTTGCATGGATAATATACAAAAGTTATAAAAATATGTAAGTTTTACGCAGAATCGTTCCTATCTATTAATATAATTATAAAAGTTTAATTTTAAAATGGAAAAAATACATAAGGTTTGGTGCTCAAATTTCCATCTATATTTGAATATTTAGTGCCATTGCCCAGCTCATGGGATTCAGACCCACAATCATATGGCAGAAGGGGGTTCCAATATTTGATGTTTGCTCATGTGACTGGGGCCACTTTGATGATGGTTAATCACATCAACTTGGTTTAATTAACCACACTCATTAACAGACCCCTCTTTATTACTTAGAAGAACAAAAAACTAGACACTTTTCAATTAATCTCTCAAAATTGCAACAAAGTGAAGGCAAATAGGGTTTAATTAACCTTTTAGAGTGTAGCCTACTCAATGGGGGGCTTAGGTTCTCTGCTTTTCAAGTCAATGGAGGTTACCCCTACCACAATATATTTAAAAAGAAAATAAGGAAAGAAGAGAGAAGGCAATCATTTTGATATAATGGGCTAATTTGTTAATCTTTTTGACTTAAAGTTGATCTTATAATGGCAGGGAAAAGGCTCTTCATCACACCCCCCCAAAGGGCTTAAAATGAATTCCACTAGTGCATTTTGCAGCTTTTGGTTCATAATTGTCATGCTTTGAAGGGACAAAATCAACAGTATCTTTACATGCAAATAGAAAGTTAGGATTTACCAATATAAAGCAAATACTAAGAATAGATCTTAATGAATAAGATGTGTGGTACATATATGATACAAATGATCAAGCTTTGATATCTTTAATGAAAGATAATTTATGGTTCGTCCATCAAACAAAACATACTTAATGGTAGGTCTTCATTCTCTTTCCAAGCAGATATTATGGTGACATTTTATCTGTCTTCAAATATATATATGGTACGTATAAGAGACAATATAGAGAGTCTTCTTCCCAAAGTCAAAGCTAGAAGGGCTTGATGCTACATTTTAATCCCTCATTTTTTTTTAAAGAAGAAAATAAATATTTTTTTTAAAGAAGAAAATAAATAAAAATTCACGGCACTGTCGGTCAACAAAGTAGTTTACCTTGGAATTCTTGGATTTTTAGTAAAAGTATATACAGTTATAAACCCAAAATAATTGTGCTGGAACTGGGACCAAACTAGCTTGTGTTGTGATCTGAATCTCTCAGTCTCAAACACATCAAAACTTGAATTAGAACCATAGGTCTTGATAACCTGTGAAAAATCCATTATTGGACTCATGTTCATTGCATGTGTCCCATGTGTGTCCTAACCATACCATGATGAATGATTGTAAGTGTTCGGATTTTAGAACAGTTGGAATGATGGTTCGCTGCGCTCTGTAAGGACAAAAGCAAAATCTAAACAGAAAAAAAAATGAAGAAGCTAAACTAAACTAAACTAAACTAATTATATCTTTCAAAGTTTTTTTGAAACAACATGTCAGGTTTCTTGACAGCCTAAAATATTCTCCACTAAGCTACATTCTTAGGGCATGTGATTTGTTATTCCTTTTTTCTACAACTGTTCTCCTTTCCCTTTTTCTTGTTGGAATTTTTGTCTTTGGGCAAATCATGACATAAAACATCACACATGCAGTTGTGTTTGCATATGTCATTTCAATTCAAATGGTGCGCATCCATTTCAAAATAACATGAAAAATAGCAGCAATATATGAAGACATATGTTTTAAATATGAATCCACTTTGTTTCTGATCTAGAAATAGAAGCTTAGCTGCTACTGGTACTCTTATTTTTGTTCCGTTGTTAATCATCAAACAAACAACTGCTATTAGGGGAGTTGTTAAAATGTCAATAAATGTACAACTAGGACAGACAATTTAATATACAGCCCTAGACCTCAAAAATAAAATAAGAATAAAAATAAAATAAAAATAAAAATAAAAATTACTTTTCTGAATGTCGGTTGTATAAATTACACAAATTAATTGTATCACATATTTCTATATATGCTTGTATTAGAAAAACTCAACAGTTGAAGTTGTTGGGGGTCATCACCAAGAGCTCTTCCAAAAGAGCACCAAGTTTTGAGTTTTCTATTCTCTGCAATTTTCCAGCAGAAGGAATTCTCAAAACCCAATTTAAAGATACAAATTCTAAGTGAAAAAGCATTTTGTTTTGGAATAAATGGTTGCTGTTTTGGTGTTGGGTTTGAAGGAAAGTTGGGATCTTTGGATCTGAAAGATTTTGGTCATTTTGACTTTGTTGACTTGAGATAAGAAATGGGATTTGCTTTGATTTAGATTTTGATTAGTTTTAGAGGGAGAAAGAGAAGGAAGAGTTTCAAGAAAAAAATGGGTTGGAAGAGTAAAGGATTGGAGTCAAATGCAAAGTCTTTTGTGACTAAGAAGTGGACTCTTTTGCTTTGCATTGGCTGTTTTTGTGCTGGGATGCTCTTCTCCGATAGGTAAATTTATCTCATTTTTTCTTTTTAGCTTCTTTAAATCCCATGTCTTGATTTGGTTGTAGCTTGTATTTGCAGTTTGGTGAAAGTTGGTGCTTCTAAAGTTATGATTTTTGTTTCTGATTTCCATAAATTATTTGGCTTTTACAAGTTTCCTGATTTAGGATGGTCTTGTTTTTGGTTGTATTTACAATTTAGTGGAAGCAGTTCCCTGTTTCATTTAATTAGTTCTATGGACCATGGTTTAAGGCATTTTTTAGTAGGTTTTCTGATATATGTTTGTGGGGTTCTTATTTATGGATAATGATTATGAAAACTTTTGATCTTGTAAAGCAAAGATCTGCAGTTCATAGAGTATTATGTAGGTTCTCCTGTTCTTTGTTTCATGATTTCTTTTATGGTGGATTTAAGGTTTTGGCCATTTGAGCTTTGCTTTGTTACTCTGATGAGATCAAATCAAGGGGATTAAAAGTTCAAAGATTTTGACATGGCATTTTTAGTGTTCAAACACTTAATTTGCTGTTCTTTTATCTGAAATTTGTTACTCGAGGTATCTGCCGTGATGTTAGTGTGAATTTCAAAAGTATTACGAGTGGACTCGTGCTCCCAGATCGATAATTACAATATTTTCTGTCCCATTTTTCTTTTACCAGTGTGAATTTCAAACTAATTAGATGTTTTGGCATTAGAATGTGGACAGTGCCTGAAGCTGAAGATAAGGTTGTATCACTAGAAACCGGGGTTAAAGATGAAAGGTTAAAACTAGTTACAGAGGGTTGTGATCCGATTCAAGTGAGTGTTTATTCAAATACTTGAAAGTTAAGTCACCTATTGCTAGGTTTGGTTAGCTCATATGATGTATTCTGTTAACAGAAGGATGTGAAGCGCGGATCGAAGAATATACTTGGGGAAGTTTCAAAGACTCATAATGCTATACAGTAAGCTTATATCCGTGCTTTTTCCCTTACATTTTTGGTTAATTTAGCGGAAGACTTATGTTTTACTAAATGTAAAATGCAGAACACTGGATAAAACCATATCGAATTTGGAGATGGAGTTAGCTGCTGCAAGGGCCATGCAGGAATCCATAATTAATGGCTCTCCCATTTCGGATGACCTGAAAATCCCTGAATCGAGTGGGAAACGGAAATATTTAATGGTCGTAGGTATTAATACTGCTTTTAGCAGCAGAAAACGAAGAGATTCAGTTCGTGCTACCTGGATGCCTCAAGGTTTGCAAATTGATCTCTTTTATTCCATATAATAGTCATTTTGGTGCATCATGTAGAAAATTAGTTTCTTGAGATGAATCATTACTGTTCCTTCATCTGTATGAAAAACCAGGAGAAGAACGAAAGAAGCTTGAAGAAGAGAAGGGAGTTGTAATGCGATTTGTAATTGGTCACAGGTGGGTACTTTATTCAAGTTAAAAGCTAGTTTAGTTGGAAGTTCAATTTCGAGTTAAAAGCCTTTGGTTGTTTGGGCTAATATTCAGTGGATTCATCTTTGATTGTCTATAATGTTATTGCTTCATATATGATCTTCTCAACTTCTTGTGAGATCCTCCTAAACTTCTTATCTGTCCATTGACAGTGCTACCTCAGGGGGTATCCTTGATAGGGCTATTGAAGCTGAAGATCGGAAGCATGGTGACATTCTGAGGCTGGTATGACCCTCAATCTTTGCTCGTTGTCGGCATCTTCTATTTGACATGAGCCTACATAAAGGAGCTCTTTTCTGCATTCCATAAGCTACAAAGCTCTTCTTCAATATTCTAATTCTTGTAAAAATTTCATTTGATCAGGAGCATGTTGAGGGTTACCTCGAATTATCAGCAAAGACAAAGACATACTTTGCCACTGCCGCTGCTTTGTGGGATGCTGATTTCTATGTAAAAGTTGATGATGATGTGCATGTAAATATAGGTAAAGGAAGCAATATTCTATTGCCTGGTTTTGCATTTTGGCAAAACAATCTTTCTCATGTTGCAGCCAAAATGTATGTTGCACTTGAAAGTTTAAATTAGTATCGAGAGTTTTTTTACCCTTTCGGGATTTATAGATTACTATGTAAATGATTCTTGGTGTTGCTTTCCTCGGTACCTTTTCTTAAATTTGATTTATCTATGTGCTTTTGCAGCGACACTTGGAGCAACTTTGGCTAGACATCGGTCCAAGCCAAGGGTTTACATTGGTTGCATGAAATCTGGTCCAGTTCTTGCTCAAAAGTAAGCCAAATATGTTCAATATTATGTTTTTAACTAAAAGTTCGAAGTTATTACCTTTTCTTTGAAATTTTCTCACTTTTTCCTCATCTGTGAACAGGGGAGTAAGATACCATGAACCTGAATATTGGAAATTCGGTGAGGAGGGAAACAAGTATTTCCGTCATGCTACGGGGCAGCTATATGCCATCTCTAAAGATTTGGCATCATACATATCCATTAACCAGTAAGTTCCTGCATCCTCCGAAGAATAGTATCATATTATCTGTGTTTGAAATTCATTTGTGTTTATGTGCTTCGTTTCTTGTGAAATGATAATTTTTCAGGCATGTGCTGCATAAGTATGCCAACGAAGACGTTTCACTGGGATCATGGTTTATCGGGTTGGATGTCGATCATATAGATGACCGCAGACTGTGCTGTGGTACCACAGGTAATGTTATATTCTCATTGTTTTTCTTCTTATTTTCTTACTATCACATCTGATCGAGTCTAGCATCTTGAAACGACCATCTGGTTGTAAAGCTGCATAGCTTGAACCATTGAATTAAAGAACTTGTTATCAAATAAGCGGTTTTACTGGTCATATGCGACCACCTGGGCTATTCAATAGCAGAGTAGGGAATGATGTACCATTGAGTTATGGGATTATATGTGAGCAGAAGCTTGACGATAACAAACATTGCTGCAGATTGTGAATGGAAGGCTCAAGCGGGCAACATCTGTGTTGCTTCATTTGACTGGACCTGCAGTGGTATTTGCAGGTCAGTCGACAGGATGAGGGATGTTCATCGGCGGTGCGGAGAGGGGAAGAATGCTTTACGGACTGCAACTTTCTAATGAAACCCAGTTCCTCCAACCTCAGGAGGGAAGCAAGTGAAACAATACGAGCTTGGTTTTTGGGCATTGAGAGTTGAGAAAAAAAAAAAAAAAGGGACTGTAATAACTGTAGAAACATGAATGGGTTGAGGGGAAAAGAAGAGGTTGAAGCTGCTGAATGTCTGCTCCATTTTATATAGGGAGAAAGAGACTGCAAACAGCAGTTATATATAGAGAGAGGAGAAGAGCTTGTAATTAACCATTCTTTTGTTTGCTTTTCTTGGTGTGAGTGGCAAACTCCATAATAAGTAAGCCATTGCTCCCTTTTGAATTGTGATTCATGAATTAGTTGTTCACTCCACTTTTTGACTGGTATATGATTATGATTGAAAAGGGTGATAAATATTTCTTCAAAAACTGGACTCTACAAGTTCAAACATTGCAGTAGCCAATGGCTATTCAGTGTCATGTAAGTCTATAGAACTACATTTCTTTATAAGATGTGATGATTTAAGTTCACTTTATTTATCGAATTGTAATCTCACGATAATTAAAACCTGAAAGCTTAACTACTAATTGATCATAAAACAATTTGCTTACAAAGTGTTGGCACTCAAAATAACTTTTCTTCAATACTACAAAATCAAGTAAACAAGTAGGTTTGCAAATTTTCAGCTAGAGTTGACGTGATATCCCTGAAATTGTGCTTCACTAATACTTCCATATGGCATCCAATAAGCAACATCAATAACAACTTAATAGATAGATAAACAATAAAAACACTCAATTACTCTTCAACAATGATCTTCATTATTGACGTATTTTAGATTTAACCTAATATAAAATTAATGACATTGATGCATCTCTAGATTTAAGTAAATTAAGTTTAAAAAAACACAAATGTCACCGTCACACATTCCCCAACACCTCCAAGTAATTTAACAACTCATTAATCTCGTGCTAAGTGCAATATTATTCTCAGTTGGTCGTTTTACCTGAAACTATTCTTACATAATTTTTTGGCTAGATGACTATGGAAACTCTCTTAACCTACTTTTTCTTTAGGATTCCTATTAACCTTGCTCTCACTTAGAATTAATACATGCACACAAATCATAAAATTAAACCGCAGTCTTATTCTTATATCTAATTTTAATCCTATTCTAATTACTATGACATTAATTTATAGATTTTTGAACCACGTACACAATCTAACTTATTGTAAATTGTCAAACAACATGAAAACATGAAAGATATTAAAATGAAGAATGTTAATTGAGAATTAATTGAAACTAAAAAATCCTTAATAATAAATAATCTCTAAAAAAGTTGTTGCAATGCACAAGAAAAATGAATGTTGAATGTAAAATTGGGTTCAAAACTCAAAACTAAGAAAACCTAATTAGAAGTGTAAGGAAGCCTCGTTGCTTTTGCTATTTACGAGGCTTTCTAAGCCTGCTTGCTTTTTTCTGTTTTTAAATGAGTTTTTTGGTCTTTTCCACCTCAATTCGTGATTTTGCCTTAGAAATCCAACCAAGATCGCAACCTTTTAGGGTAGGTTCCGATTTCTTTGTAAAACTCATTCCATGCTTACAAAAAGAGATTGAAAAATTTTATTTAATCAAAAGCACTACAAAGTTTTACAAATAACATAAAATCACTAAAAATAATCTAAAACTCATTTTACCACAACTAGTTATAAAATGAACTAATTAAAAATCACTAAAGAATAATGTAAATGCGAACGAATTAAGGCCTAACATCATATATTTATGTGTTCTTTTTTACATCCAAAGGTTTGGTTAGATGGTTTGAGCAAGAAGATAAGCTTTGTAGTGTAGTGCACGACTCCATCAAAATGTTCGATTAATCTAACTCGTTTAGCCTTAGCTGTACTGGCAGTTGCAGACCCATTTGCGACTTGGTCCTCATCAGCTTAAAAGGCTTCTTCATCAAGATTCAAACCAACAGCTGCATGTTTCCTTATGTTTCACTTAGATGAATACTTCAACTTAGGTTATGGTGCTTCAAGGACTTCTCCTTCCTGCACTAAGTCTTTCTTTTGTTGCAGAAGCATTTGATTGATTAATTAGGGAAACAGTAGCATATGTCTCTTGTTCTTGGTTTTTGTGTGTTTTACAATCTCATCAAAAATTAATTTACCAAGATCAATTGGAATGAAGGATGCTACCTTATACAAAAGAAAACCATCTATTTGTTTACACATATGCTTTGTTTATATGGTAGCCAATTCCTAGTTGCAAAGGCTTGCAGTGCATCATAATTTGGTTCTTGTTCTGATGTCCTAAATCTTGACCTTCAAGACATGTGGTTCTGACTTTGTTGGTAAGGTGTTCAGTAAGGTGATCATAGTGAAGGACAAATTTATCATTCATTATCTTCTGTATGGTACAGAAACTTGCTGATGACAACTGGGCTGAAGGTGAATAGTGCCCATGTACATAGGCTTACGTGAAGTATTGATCATTACATAGGCTTACGTGAAGTATTGATCATTCTCATTTGTGATTGGTTTTTTTCTGAAGACAGACATAAAACTCCAGGACCACATTCTTGACATAAGGCTTCACATAAGCTACTAAGTGAATCAATTCATTCCTCTCTACAAAGACCTCAATGCCATGTTCAATAAATCTGGATTCATGAATATTTCTTTCATTCATGAAGCCTTTTTGAGCCATGAGCTTCATCCTTTCCGCACTGGTAGGAAAGTTTATTAGGCTCTGCATTATACAAAAGATAGGATATTAGGTCTTTTGGATCTATGTTTCACCATCTGAGGTGCCAAATTAGTAAAAGGCACATCATCATCATCTTCTTCTTTTTCTTTAGCAGTAGGAGCTTTCCTCTTTCTCTAATATGTCTTTTTCTTAGGAACCTCAAGAATGAACAATTCCTTGCAAACTCCATTTCGAAGGCAATATTAGTCATTGCAGCTCTAGTTCTTCTTTGAGTTGCAGAAGCACCTGCAATTGAGGTCTCAACTACCTTAGAATCATTAGTTTTGGTCTCTTCATCAACAACTAGTTCATTTTGTTTCTTAGCTTCATCAACCTTCTTAACAAAGCCTTGGAATTCTACTAAAAATTTAGTTGAATCTTTCTCAGTAATTCCCTTAATCAATTGATCAAGTGCCTAATATTGAACATGCGAGCCTTATTCAATTAAATGATCTAATTATTTAACCTGCTTTCTAAGCTCCTACACAACATTAGAAACAATCTCATTTCCTCCCTCAATAGACTCATTAGCAACAATATTATTAGAGGCAGAATAGTCAGTTGGATAAACCAAATTATCTACCCTATGTTTTTAAGGGATTGTTACATTGCCTTGATTAGCTGCAAATTGTGACACAACTGGAGGTTGTTCTTGTGTAGGATTGTCTTGAGTGACAGCTTGAGGAACTACAGAGGAGATACCGTCATCATTTCATCACTCTCCTTAGAATGTTTTTGTAAATGAGCTAGAGACAGTGATCTTTGTTAAGTATTCTTTGAGGAAGAGGGAGTGGGGTTTCTGGTTAACTTCACTCCACACATGAAGGAGTTTCTTAAGAAAGTTCTACTTGGAAGAAAAATTTCTTAAAATCTTGTGGCAAAAGGGAAATTCCAAAGAGAATATCCTTCTATTAGGCTTCACATTGTTTTTGAAAGTAACTATCAAATTAAAACACAATCACATCTTATAAAAACCCATATCAATTTTTTTAGATTTTCCCTCCAAAATAAAGAAAGTAAAATATTTGACAATTTTTACCTCTCCAAAATTAGAATAAGGAACCAAAAAAATCGCCAATATGCAAAAAGACACTAGATTGTATTGTCTTAGTGTCATGCCTTTTATAACAAGTTAAACTCGACATGCCCTACTTTATTCCTTAAGTTTTTGGATTATATAGCATTTGGAATCTTGGTACATAGACGAGTTAATTGATTTTCAGTTTGCATGTGATCCAATTCGATTATACCACTCTCAATTAACTCTCTAAAGAAGTGATGCGTGATGTCAATATATTTTGTCAGAGTGAAGCACTTGGTTCTTAGAGATTTTGATTGCACTAGAACTGTCACAATAGATAACTGTAAATGGCGATGCAACTTCAAAGTCTTCTAGCATTTGTCTCATCCAAATAACTGAGTACAACTTTCAGTAGCTATATACTCCAGTTATTGATACTGAGATTGATGGTTACTTCTTATTGTACCATGATACTAAGTTCATCCCAAGGTAAAAACATCCCCTAACGTGCTCTTCTAGTCATCCATTTTGTCTGCCCAATCTGTATCACTGAATCCAACCAAATTCATATTTGTGTCTTTTGAGAGTTAAATTCCAAATTCCAAATTCCAAATTTTAAAGTGCCATTAACATACCGAATGATCTTTTTCACAGCTTTTAAGTGTGACTCCTTAGGATTTGATGGGTATCTTGCACAAACTCCCATCCTAAAGCATAGGTTTGATCTGCTTGTAGTAAGGTAAAGTAGGCTGCTAATTATGCCGGAATAGCTACTTGAGCTAGTTATAACTCCCTTTGCATTTGAGCACGGTTTTTTTGATATTCCTATTGGAGTTCTAATTGGCTTCGATCCTTCTAACCCAAGTTTCTTTATTAAATTATGTGCAAACTTCTCTTAAGATAAAGAAAATCTCATTCTTAAGTTGTTTAATCTAGAAGCCAAGAAAACATGACAACTCTCCCACCATACTCATCTTGAATTCAGATTACATCTTGTGCACAAATGTTTCTTTGGCTTATGAAGAAGTTGAGCCAAAAATGATATCATCCACGTAAATCTAAGCTAGTGTGATTACACCTTTTTGCTTCTTATAGTTTTTCTTATGTATCTTTTAATATATATTTTTAAACTGAATTTTAATGGATGCCATGTTAAAATAACATGTTATCATTGGTTATCTTTTATACAAAAGTTATAACAGAATGATAATTTAGGTACCAACATAGAAGAAAAGATTTAATTATCAAAATAAAAATTATACGAATTAATAAATAATATTTTTTGTGGACAGTCTAAAGTAAAACTTTTTGACAACATGGTTATTGAAACTGAACCAGTTTAGTTGAATTAGAAATTGGTTGATGTAACAATCCGGATAAAGTGTTGAAACAGTTTTGAATCAATTTTTAAGCGAACTATTTGAAATCGATTCAATTGAATTAAAAAATTAATTAAATTAATTTTTCTAAATTTTAAGATTTATAAATTTTTCAATAATTTATTTTCGAATTGAAAACCTAAGAATTGATGGATTTTACTGGTTGGGTTTTAAAAGCTTTTGGTATCCATGGCGCCTCAAACTGAATAAAAACTGCGTATCAGGATGAACTTTTGAGAAAAAACAGTAAGAGAGGAAGCGCTATCGAAATCAGATTAAAACAAATATTTTGTTCTTTTGACTTTTTAGGCTGTCGCCCAAAGTCAATTGGTTTGTTGACTTTAAAGCTATAAATTAATTTCAGTTGTAATAATTAAATAAATTTCTTACAAGCATCATATAATTCAATAATGTTATTGTTGAATAATTTTTTCCATCTTTCATTAAAAGAAATATTCAGGTATTTATACATATTATCACTATTCATGATTTAATTTTATTATTCATAACTTGATCGCACTATTCATAAGATTGACATTCTGAGCAGACATTAGGCATGTTAAGTACGTGTACTGTTTCAGCTCACATGTTAGATCTCACGGTCCCCTACATACGAAATTTTTGGGTATATATGAGCTGGGACCGTGAGCTCCTCTCACTCATGCAAATTGATACCGGGAACTCCCTTGACTATCCTTTCACTGTGTGTCTCGCCGATAAACGATCCAGATCTTATCTAAATTTTAGATTAGTGTATAACAATTTTACATATAAATCCTTTAAATTATAGCCAACAAATTGATGATATAACAAAAAAGTTGTTTAAATGGTAATAGAAACGTGAATCACTTGATATCTGGATATAGATGTTATTTGCACTGCTTTGGCTCATAATATCTGACTTCCCTTTTAGTTAATAACGGTCAAACTATATTGTCATTAAATCTTCAAACAAATGATTCGACATATAAGCTTAATTATGAAAATGACACATGAAGATGGCGAGTTTCTAGAATTGATGGCCAACACTAAGATAGTGAACTTTCTAGATAGAAAATTTTGAGATGATTTAAGCAATAAATATTAATACAAACCTCACTTACGTATCAATCCATCATTCCCAGCATCTGGTTTGTTGCTACCTTTATTGAGCGAGAAAATAATAGAAAAAGAACCAATCCATTATGCAAAGTGTTCAAAGTTTAGAGGTTGAGAAGAAGAGTTGCAAGAAAATGGCTGCCAGGTAATTTTGAAACGAATTGCTCTTTCTTTTCCCTCTTTATTCTTCTCCATAGTAGTTCAGTTTAAAAAATCAGTTTAAAGTAAACACCACTGATCTTTTTTAGATAATTGCTATCAAGTAACTATACACTTATCTTTTAAAAACAAATTATAAAAGTACTTTAAAAAGTTCCATGTTAAATTTCTTTTAAAAAAAAAAGAGGTTAGATAATTAATTACGTGTGAGGAAGGTTTTAGCACCTTTACGACACTCAAAATTTATACCTTATTAAATTACAAAGGGTTTGATTTGCATTTGGATGAAATTAGGCGTCAGCAATGTATATTTTTTTATACGTTACTTGATGTTTCATGATTTGATAAATTTATCTAACTTTATTCATTAGTTGGCAAATTTGTTAGATTGTTACCATAAGCAAACTAGAATTGTCCTTTTTGATATTCATTAATCTTTTAAGGTTTTATCACTCATAAGTATTTGTTGATAGATTTAAGAGATCAAGGTTTTATCACCCAAGTATTCGTTGATAGATTCAAATCCAAAACCTCATACTACATTCTATATAGCTAGATCAATTGGTATTTACTTTGCACATACTTTTTGAAGAGATTCTAAGTTCGAATATATCAAAGGCACTTGTAGGTGACAAGAATTGTGAGTACTAAAAGAGAACAATTTCGAATTGTGTATCACGACCATGGGTCAAGTTTTAACATTTAAAACAATTGGTATCAATTATATAGATTTCACTTTTTTATCAATGAGATTCTACGTGTGAAATAGTACGTGTTAAGTGACAAAATTATGAGAAATTTTATATTCGAATAAAATAATTTCAAATCATGTATAGATTGATTATAACATAAAAACACCCTAAAATTTCCCAGCCCAAAAGTACAAATGAAATTTCAGCCAAAAAAAAACCATAAAACATTTTCTTATCCTCGATGTTTGAAATTTACAGCGCAGGTGACATGGGAGCAATGCATGCAATTTTAACCTTCCTAGTACTGGCCTTCGTTCCCTTTTTGCAACTCAAATACTACAACAAACACGATGCTTCTCCATTTGATGACAACAGCACCTTGATATTCGCCTTTTTCATCGTTACATTAACATATGTTGCAGCCATGGTGACTAAAATCAAGCTCCGAATTGACGACAAAGATTGCCCCAACATCATTATCAGTTTCAGCCTCTTATTTGCACCATTAGCATCCATATTACTCGTAACCATCATTTTCCCTTACCTTGGGTGGTCCTTATTGGTCATATGGTGCGGTTTCTTCGCTAAACTAGCACTTGTCGAGATGGTCCACAAAGTAGCTCGATACGCATCTTCAATTAAGTTATTGCGTCGCGAGGCCAATAGAGATGATCAGGTCAATGACGACCAGTCATCTGTAGTTACAAACAATTCTGTCGACTCTATCGTTTGACCATCAGTATCTTACGAATCATTGGCATATATAACATTGCTTCTATTTTCATGTACGAATCAAAATACAGAAAATTTGGCTTTTGGAGTTCTTATATTCTTTCTTTGAATATATATATTAAAGTTATATCCACTCATTGCCAATTTAATGTATAATATAATATTTTTATTTTGTATAGGTGCTATCAATTTATTTATTTATGTATTATAATGGTTATATTTGATTGTAGTTATATAAATATATTTATTGTATTAAAATTAAGCGTCGATGATGATAATATAGAACAATCGCAAAGTAATAAAAATAAAAAAATAAAAAATAAAAAAATATAGATTTTATGTAGAAACCCTTCCAGGAAAAAACCACGGCAGAGTAAAAGAAATTCATTAATGTTAAAAATTGGATGATATAAGATAAATTTCGACTACATTTATTTAAATGTTGAAAAATCTTATTCTAATAAATGTCAAATAGACGAGGAGTAATTCTATACAGATTCTACTTGTATTGCATAGTCCGTATTGTAGGGGCACAGATCTTCTTATTTTACCATTATATTTTCTTTAACAAAGATTTGAGTCACACAATTTTAACATATTGTAAGAATTTAAATTATATTAAAATGATATTTAAAAACAATTTTTAGACCTTAAAAGAATATCTTTTACCACATATTTCACTTTTAATTAATTTTGTTTGTGCATTCTATTGACCAATTTAATTATAATAATATAGATACATCAATTGTAATTAAAAAATGGAATAAAATAAACAAGCATACAAGTTCCAATAAAATCTGCCAGCAAAAGAAGTGGCTGATCCATTAAATAGGGATTCTCTCCTAAACAAAAACCCCTAATCATTCATGAACCAATGCTAGAAGCAATTATTATAAGTTAAAATAACTTTTCATGGAATAATATTTGATGGGTTGTCGGTTTAGTAAATAATAATATGATATTTTATTATTAAATAATTTTTTTTATTTATTTTTGTTTTGTCTAACAATAATATTTCTTTTATCTTGTTTTGCTTAATGGCTGTGTTAGTTTGTGGGTCGGTTATTGCCTACCTTTTTTTTTTTTTCCTCCCTCTAACTTCCCTCATTCACTCAATATATCTTCTCTCTTTTCAGTTTGTAAATATACTTTGTGGGTATCTTTGGTGTCTTCATAAGTTATGATCAATATATGCCAGTGCCTGTTGTCGTTGAAACTCCACCAGCCATAAGCAATTTCTCGCGGAAAGTGGGTAACTTTTCATCAACTTATTAATTTGAATATATTTTGAGTAGGGGTGTGCATAATTCGGTTTTAACCGAATTAATCGACCGAACCAAGTTATTTTGGTTAATTTGTCAACCATTGAATCTAATTTGGTCGGAGATCAATTAAGGTTTTTTTGAAATTTCAATTAACGGTTAAATCAAGTTGAAACCGAATAATTAACCTATTAACCAAAATTTTTAATAATAAAAATTATAGGCTCAATATATTAGATAAGTCCTGTAACACCCTATATCCTACCTAAACGCCAGGTTTAGATACCGAATGTCACAATTAAATCGTATTACTTAACAAAATTTCTTACTTGACTTATTTACAATAATTAGATACTTAACAAAATTTCTTACTTGACTTATTTACAATACTTAGATCACACCAAATTTAAAACATGTACACC
This sequence comes from Gossypium arboreum, assembly GCF_025698485.1. Lineage (NCBI taxonomy): Eukaryota > Viridiplantae > Streptophyta > Magnoliopsida > Malvales > Malvaceae > Gossypium > Gossypium arboreum. The sequence goes on along the minus strand of NC_069070.1, from coordinate 110,470,254 downwards.
ATATAACTTTATTCCAATTTCTTAGCTATCAAACACGTTCTATGAAATAGCATCCAATAAAACTTCTTATTATACTAGTAACAAAATAAGTTGATTATAGTTCTTACAATCGTTTGGTTTACCGAATATATATAACATATACATCCCAAATTTGAATTCAACTAACTGCGCTTAATCTAACCCCAAGGCGTAGCCTCTAAGGATGCTCCTCTATATGTATGAAACCTCACCAAAACGTCCACTTGGAATTCGCGAGGTCTAACTTTGTCCCTTCCCACAATATCCATGTCAGCCTTTGATCCTGCAATCAAGGCAAACCACTCATAAGTTCGAATGAATTTAGTGAATTTTAATACACCAATTATACTCCTAGAGTTTTATATAAGCTCTCGCAATTCGGCTAGCGTGGTCGACGCCTATACGTTCTTCTTGAACGGATCATTGGCGGATATAGCGGGGGCGGATTTAGACATAGTTGTACCATTTCTGTCAACCCTCTTTTTGGAAACTTGACTTTATCAAGCTTCATCTCAGACTTTTATTCTACCTTGGTGGTTTGAATCATTAAAAGGTAGCCATGAAAGTAGATATATAGATTGTCGACTAACTTTAGCAGACTTACAGACATTTCGCTAAAAAGATGGATTCTTACCCTGATTCCTTCATTTCGCGTCGAACTCAATATCGACTTACTGTATTACCCCGACATGTACTTTATTATAACTTAGCTTATGCATATACCCCCTTTAGAGGAAAACTCATTTACTTACCTTCTCGTAGGTGACCCTAGAATATAAGATTCCATGGATAGTTTAAACATTACTCTTTTCTTGCAGAATTGTACTTGGAAGATAGACCTTAGCGGACTTTCCAACACTAGATAGTCTTAATGAACATCCTCTTCATTTGTTAGTCCATGACAGTATTTACAGAACAAATAATCCTTGTGAACATTCCTATATTGAAGATAGTCCTTAGCGGCTTTCTACATAAGTCAGTCCTTGGCAGACGTTCCACATAAGATAGTCCTTGGTGGACTTCCCTTTTTTGGCTACCTTTTTGCCAAGAAACACTTAGAAGTAGAGTTTAGAGATCCGTCTCACTTTTTCATAACTAAATTTGGCTTGTTCGTTACCTCTGGCTGACTCTTAATAATGGATACACATTTGTAATCATTCTAAAGGAAAACCCCTTTTTCCATAAATATCCACATACAAAATGCTTTCACATATTCCCTTTGCCTTTGCGTCTTGGCTGGACCTCTTATCAGTATGCTTGCTAGGGTTCCCATACACACCATAACTGTTATGATGGACTTTTCATCATGCGAGTCATATAGTGGACTTCTCATATATGCCCTAATGTACTTCCTTGTTTATTGTCCTGTGGACTTCATTTTTCCATAAGAGCAAACCTATCCTTTGTTGGATCATGCCATGGCTAGTCATAGACTTTCAACTCCGATGAGTTAGTAGACCATTTTCATGGTGTCGCTCCGTAGAGACAATAGATAATTTCCATAATTTCACTCTGTAGAGCCAGTATCTTCCTTGTTAGTTTGAACATCTATATGTTCACCCGCAAGGCTGGGCCATATCATATTTTAGTGACTCCAATTCCCTTTCAATCCGCCCATTCCTCCATGACACCAATTTTCCTATCTTCAGCGAACACACCAATTATTTTCTCCGTACTCCACATTTTATAAACAAGCATATCACACCCATCATTTCAATCAACACTAATTATTCATATATTATATATCATGGATTACGCCATATTTCAATCAATATGCAACTATACTCATTTAACAAAAAACATTCTTGCAATTCTCATACTTGCACAAACCTATGCATGCATTTAATCTCCATACAATCTTAGACAACAACACTCATACACAGCATAGACCCAGACCAAACTCAGTAAAAAATATGCAAATAACACAACCACCAGCAAACATCTAAAAGTGGAGTAAAGAAACTAACTTGCTGTCCTTCCTCCCTCCAGCTTAACTTTTCCAACAACCAGAGTCTCTTCCATTCTAGTTAGTTAAGCATGACAACCAAATATACTAGTTAAATCAGAGGTATTTACGCTTTAAAATCCATAATCCAGAAACTTACAGAAACCCCCAAGTTCTCTTTTCCTCAAATCCACAAGTACAGAAAGATTAAGAAACTTACCAGTTCATCAGACTCTCATCTTTTTAGACTCAATCCTCATGTTTATTGCTCCATGTAAAACATTTCTTGAACTTTTTTCTCTTCGAGACAACTAAATAAGAAGATGAAGAAATGAAGAAATTGGAACAGAATTGAAAGGAATTTTCCCTCCGGAATAACACTTCTCAGCTATATATAATATTACATGCACAGTCACCTAAAAACCTATCAAAACCAACCGCTGACATCATTATGTTTCCCACTTAGGAACCAATCAGTTCCAACGTAACTGAACTAAAATTAAAACCCAACTATTTTCCATTCAGCCACTAAAAATTTTAGATTTTACAGTAGAGGTCACCAAACCTACTGTTTCTTTCAATAAACACCCCATTCTTTTTCTAAATTTCAGACCTCTATTGAAAACCAGTGTGACAGGTCCAATATATTATGTAAGCCCAAAATATAAAAATTAAAGAATGAGTTTACAACCAATTGGATTTGTACAGATTATTATAATGGCTTAAAATCATAATAGATTTATATATATTTAAACTAAATAATAAGTAAAAAAAATAAAAAAAGAAGCCCTAAATTTGTTTTCTTCCCATCCTCATACTCAAAACAAAGTCTGGGTGCCACTTGACACCAAATCATCTTCTATTCTCATTGATTTTTTCGAATTTTTTTCATTTCATCATTTAAGTCTCAAATTTTCTTATTTTTAATGCAGTGTTTGTTATGATGATTTTAAATTAGTGTTATTTGTTATTTGTTTTTTTTTTAGCTTTCTTTTTTGAATTAAAAGTAAAGAAAAATAACATTGTAATGATATTTTTTCATGTTTCAAACTTATTTGAACAAAACAAAAAAAAAATGTAAAATTTTCAGTTAATTCGGTTATCCACCACCGAAATTATTTCAATCTTTTAAAAGATTTTGAAAAATATTTGGTTCGGTTAATGATTAAGACTTTTATGGTTTCGCTTAATTTGATGAATGGTAATTCGGTCCGGTTAATATCCGAATTGACCGTTAGAACACCACTAGTTTTGAGAGTATTTCGAAACAATAAATGATTTCAAGAACAAGTTTGGACTCATGTTGTCTTGAGTTTTATATTTTTTTTTGTTTGTTTTCCATTGCTTAATAAATATTCGGTTTTAGAAGTTTCTATCTGTTATTGTAGCACATTTTTTTAGTTTTGCTTATGCATGTAGTCTTGCTTTTGCAAGTGAATTTAGGGATGGTTTTGTTGTCGTCTTCTCCAATTTAGTAGATGCTCAGTTCTTTTGCCAAATTTGTCTGCCTGTTGTTTTAGACCATTCGGGGTTGATTCCTTTATCATGACAGTTGCTTGCAATCACTCCAGATAGTTGTGCTTGAGTTGTGACAAAGCTGATCGTAAACCCACTACAGCAAAATAGGTTTTTAGCGGCGTTTTAAAGAAAAACGCCACTAAAGATCGAGTATTAGCAGTGTTTTTAAAAAACGCCACTAAAGATCGAGAATTAGCTGTGCTTTCAAAAAAAAACCGCTATAGGTTCACCTTTAGCGGCGCTTCATTAACAAACGCCGCAAAATTTAAGCTAAACGCCGTCGTTTTAGTTGAGCTTCAGTGGCATTAGCGGCGTTTTTAAGAAAAGCTATAGATCAGTATTAATGGCGTTTTCTAAAAAGCGCCGCTAAAGGTGTGCATATAACGACGTTTTTCGCAAAAAAATTTGCAAAACGCCATCGTCTTATATTGAGCTTTTTAGTGGCTCTTTTGTAAGAAACGTCGCTATATGCACACCTTTAGCGGCGCTTTTTAATAAACGCCGCTTTTTAATAAACGCCGCAAAAAATTTAGTGAAACGGCGTTGTCTTATATAGAGCTTTTAGTAGCGCTTTTTTTCAAAACGTCGCTAATACTGATCTATAGCGGCGTTTTCCTAAAAATCTTTTCATCTTTTTTTTATAATTTAACTGGTTTATTTATATTAAAATAAAATTTATTTTAATTGAATATTTAAATTCTTCAGAAAAAATAATGACACGTAGGAAAAATTTGAAAGTAAAAACATAGAAAAATATTTGTTAAAAATGAAAAAATTAAAATACTATTATTTAAAATAATTTTAAAGATTTTTGGAATATGACTGATTATTTTTAATTTATATGTTAAATATTTTCTTATATAATTGTAAAAGAGATTGTATTAATTTCAAAATATTGAATTAATTATCATTATAGTTTAAGGTTTACGGTTTAGAGTTTATGGTTAAGGGTTTAAGGTTTATGAGTTATTATTTTAAGGTTTAGAGATTATAGGGTTCAGGGATTATGGTTTAAGGGTTGGGGTGTAAGGTTTAAGTGTTAGGGGTTTAGGGTTTATGTTTTATGATTCAAGGTTTAGGGATTATGGATTAGGGGTTATGGATTATGGGTTTAGGGTTTAAATTAATTAGCATTTTTTAATTTATATATTAAATAATTTCTTATATAATTGTAAAAGAGATAGTGTTAATTTTAAAATATTGAAGTAATTATCTTTATAGTTTAGGGTTTATGGTTTACAGATTAATGTATATAGTTAAGAGTTTTAGGGTTTATGAGTTACTACTTTAATGGTTTATGAATTATGGTTTCAGGGCTGGGGTTTAAGGTTTATGGGGTTAAGAGTTACGAGTTATGGTTCAGGGTTTAGGGTTTAAGGTTTATAGTTTAGGGTTCTATGGTTTAGGGTTTAGGGATTAAAGGATTAAGGATAGATAAATTAGTATTTTTTAATTTATATATTAAATAATTTCATATATAATTGTAAAAGAGATAATATTAATTTTAATATCTTAAAATATTAGATTAGTGCCGTTTTTGAAAAAATGAAATTATTTAGATTAAATTTTAGATTAAACTATTTAAGAGATAATAGATAAACTTTATATATTTAAATATTAGATTTAAAAATTGATAACAAATAAAATTAAATACAAAAATAAAAATGAAATATAAAATGGAGATTAGTGGCATTTTTGAAAAAAATGCCACAAAAAGTATTTCTTTTAACTAAGATTCTATCGTTTTAATTGGAGCTGGAAGGGGATTAGTGGTGTTACCTTACAAAGGCTGCAATAGATCGGATTTAGCGGCGTGTTTCAAAAGCGCCACAAACATTTAAATTTTTGTTACTGAAACGACGTCGTTTTCTTTTCTTACGTTTTATCCTCCCCTTATACCCGACACTTAGTCATTTCCACCATTTCCACCCCGTAATAGATTTTCCCCAATTCACTATATTTCCCCTAATCTCTAAATTTTCCCCAAATCCCTAAGCATCCGAAGCTCTTGAGGCTACCCGACCACCTACTCATCGCCGTCCGCCGTCCTCACTGCTGCGTCGCCGTCGCTCTTCGCTGCCGCAACCATAGGTAAATGAAGGTTCAGTTTTCTTGTTATGTCATTAGTTTTCTTGTTATATCATCCAACCCCATTGTTGAGGTCATAAATATTGCTTAAGAGACTGCTGTATGTGCTTATATCTGTGTGATTAACCTGCTAAATAACCATTTTTCTTATTGCCTTTTGCTCATTCTTATTCTCTAGTCCAAGCTTATTGTTGTTTCTTATCGCTGTTGAATTTTATTTTCCTTGTCCATATTATTCCAGTTATTTATATATATTATCTTTTAAAATATACAGTAAATGATAGTAGACAAACCTTTGCGAAGGCCCTGGAGCCATTTGTGAATTGGCTGGAAGAAGCAGAAGAAGAGGAATAAGGTGGCCAATAATAATAGTATGGTCAGCAATCTATAGAAATGGTGATAAACCTTGTACTTGTTCCTTGTTTTTATTAGCTATCTGTTGGTGAGACAATCTACTCATAGTTACCAGATCCTTAAGACTCATAGTGTGGTTGTTAAAATATGAGATGCTAAAATTGATGGATTAATTAATATTAATATATGATGGTTCAATAAACAAAAATCTTGCTTTGTACCCTCTCTCTCTGTCTATATATGTATGGGGTAGATGCATGTGGTTGTAGTTGGATTCAGTTTGTTTGTTCTTTGATTTGGGTGGTGATTTTAGAATTCAGATTTTGGTATGCATGTTTTATGGTTTCAATCTTGTATTATTTCTGATTTCAATTGTTGAATTTGTTAGTTAAGGAAATGGAATGGATGATTTCGTACTGGGATAATGGTTATTGATTTTTTTCTATTATATGAATGGGAAATGTTCAATTTTTTAAGGATTGACAAACTTTTCAATTTATATTGTAGTTTGGGATTGGTTGAAATTTAGTATGTTTTGTCTGTTGAAATTGAGAGAAACATATGGAAACTTGGTACATCTTTTAGAAAACTGGTTTATGAAAATTCAACTTATTTTTTCAGAAAATTAATAGTCCATTAGTTGGATCATCCAGTTTAATAAAAATTTTGTCGGTGGTTGTTTTTTCTACAAATTTCTATTGATATAAAAAGGATTGAACAATACTTAGGATTTCTTTTTTATGTTTTGCTTTAAAGTGGGATCGAACTCAATTCGTAGGGGATCTATAGTGCTTAAAGCTTAAGACATTTTCCAGAAGAAATGGGTTAATTTTTCATTGACCAAGTTCTCTCTTGAAAGAAATACTAGTAAACGAGGACATCGTTTGTAGAAGTCATTTTCTGCAAAAGTAATGGACACTTATACTGTTTAGGGAAGCTCATTAAGGTTAGTGTTCTCTTGAATTTTAGCATGCTTGCTATAGTATTTTCTCTTACATAATATTTAACTGTTCTCAGTTATAGCCATTTCTGTGACGCAATTTGGATTGATGCCGATGGTTGAAATCTTTAAACTAGCTGTTACAAACTTCAAAGTAAATGACTGGGGCCTTTTTAGCCCTAGTGTTTGAGATGCGCTAAAAGGCTGCTACTTGGCAGGTAAAGAAGTAACATCTTTTTTGTCTTGAAACAATGTTGATGTTTTATATGCCTCGGCAGTTTTTGATATTTATGTTGGGGTCCCTGAACCCTTTGTGATCACGTTTTAGAAATTGTAGAACATTTATTCATGTGTATCATGTAATAGCTTGTAATTTGGTATCCAAATTTGATACTTATTTTTAGTTACATGATGTCCTTTTTTGCTGTAGTACATGATGTTCTCTTCGTTTTTTGTTTTTCGTTTTATTTACTATTGTTGGACTCTTCAGCGGTAAATCAGTTAGAATTTTTGGATTGTGCAGGGTCGGATCAGCAATAGCAAATAGAGCCGAAGCTTTTAACTACTCTATCAATTACCACTCGAGATCTAAGAAACCAATACAAACTACAAATACTACTCAAATACACAGAAAGTCTAGATAAGCAGAAGGTTAGTTAATCTTCTACTCTTTTTTTTTTTCGTTTTTAAATTACTATTATTGTTTATCCTTAGATTATTTTTAATGGATCATTAATGGATTATGCTTTTAACTTATGCTGTCTATCCTAGAGACTTGTTATGGATTTAATATTTTTGTAATTTGTGATTTAATATTTCTATATTTCTATCACGATTTTTATTAAATTTAATTATTAGTATCATCGTCCCATCTCCTATACAAATATTTAATAAAATGTTTTATATTTTTATAATTAAATTTAAATTATTGTTGAAATATTCTCATCCGTTTTATCACAAATATTATCATTCTTTTATCATTTAAGTTAAACTTTTATCCAAAATAAATTATACATTTTAAACATAAACTTGCCGTTACCAAAAGAGTAATGTTTAGTTAAATTAATAAATGCAAATTAAAAAAAGCCTTAACAAGTTTAATGTCCTTATTTTAAATGTTTTATTTTATTTTTAAATTACTTAATTAAATTAAATCATATTTAAAGTTTTATTTTAAATATATTATTTTATTTTATTTTATTTTAATTATGAAAAATATTTTGTCTACTTTTATTTTATTTTTAAATTACCTAATCAAATTAAATTGTATTTAAAGTTTTATTTTAAATATTTTATTTTATTTTATTTTAATCACGAAAAATATTTTGTCTACTTTTATTTTATTTTTAAATTACCTAATTAAATTAAATTGTATTTAAAGTTTTATTTTAAATATTTTATTTTATTTTATTTTAATCATGAAAAATATTTTGTCTACTTTTATTTTATTTTTAAATTACCTAATTAAATTAAATAGTATTTAAAGTTTTATTTTAAATGTTTTATTTTATTTTATTTTAATCACGAAAAATATTTTGTCTACTTTTATTTTATTTTAAATTACCTAATTAAATTAAATTATATTTTTAAATATTGTTCAAAAATTAGCCCATTCATTCTTGAGTTGATTTAGCATTCATGTGACTCAATAAAATTAACCATAATTTAACACACATGATGGACTTAATTCAAAATAAATAATTAACCCTAAACTTGTAAATTTAATCTAATAACCAATTCTTCACTTCCTTGTGTTTTCCCATCAACGAATCACAATCATATCAACATAAATATATATCGTATCTTACATAATTTACATAATTCAGATAACTTACATAATTTACATAACTTACATAATACATAACTTACATAATATCATAACTTACATAACTTAATTATACTTATAAATAAACAACTTACCCGTGTAAATTATTGTCAACTTTAGATTTCAAGAACTACGAAATGGATAGGAGTTGGATGAATTTGTCAAGGGTAAGCAACGCCTATCGAAATGGAGCACAAAGTTTTTCTAAATTTTGCATTTCAAAATGCAAGTCAAGAGAATATGATTTTTTACCCGTGTAAGACATGTGACAACATCAATTAACATTTTCGTGAAGTTGTCTACGAACATCTAATTGTTGATGGCTTTATTCGCGGGTATAAAAAATAGATTTTCCATGGAGAGTGTACATCTAATGGAACTTCTTCAACAATTAATCCGACTTATCCTGATACTGATAATCACCAGTATGTTAGACAAGATGACATGGAAGGTATGTTGCGGGATGCATTTAATATGCACAGTCATGGTGAGCAATTGTTTCCACCTGACTTTATTGCATCCGATGATTGTAATATTGGTGGAAATGTTTTTTGCGAAACGGGAACAAGTGCACCTGATAAGGAGCCAAATGAAGAAGCGGCAAAGTTCTATAATTTACTTAATGAAATGAACAAAGAACTTTACGAGGGATCAAAATATTCGAAATTATCCTTCTGCATTCGTCTATTTCACTTAAAATATTTGGGAGGGTAGACCGGAAACTCTTTTACAATGCTGCTAGAGTTTCTGAGAGAGATGTTTCCGTTTGCAAAAATCCCCCAGTTTTGTCAAGATATGAAGAGACTAATAAAAGATTTGGGCTTTGGGTACGATAAAATTCATAGTTGCCCAAATGACTGCATGTTGTACTGGGGTGATCAGAAGAACCAACAGCCTTGTCATGTTTGCGGTAAGTCTCGTTGGATGAATAGGAATACAGAAGATGTGAATGCGAATGAAGGTCTGGCACAGTTAAGAAAGAAGCCAGTCAAGGTTTTGCGATATTTTCCCTTAATACCAAGACTTCAAAGGCATTTCATGTCTTCAAAGACGGCCGATTCTATGAGGTGGCATAATGATCAACGAACCGATGATGAATTATTAAGGCATCCTGCTGATTCTTTAGCTTGAAAATCGTTTGACAGTAAATTTCCAAGCTTTGCAAGCGATCCCCGGAATGTGAGGCTTGGGCTAGCAGCTGACAGCTTTAATCCTTTTAAAATCATGAGTACTTTGTACAGTACTTGGCCTGTAGTATTTGTTCTTTATAATTTGCCTCCATGGATTTGCATGAAGCAATCTTCATTCATTTTATCAATGATTATCCTTGGAGAGAAAGGTCCCGGAAATGATATTGACATCTATTTGCAGCCACTTATTGAAGAGTTAAAATAGTTATGGTCGGGTGTTGAGACATATGATGTATTGAGAAAGGAGAGCTTTAATTTACGTGTAATTTTGTTATGGACAATTAATGATTTCCAGGCTTATGCTAATTTATCATGTTGGAGTACTAAAGGACGTTATGTCTGTCCTTATTGTGCTGCGCAAACTTGTTTGAAGTGGTTGTATAATGGGAAGAAGTTCTCTTACATGGGCCATCGTCGGTGGTTAGATGGAAATCATAAATTTAGAGCAGACCGTTAGATCTGAAATCTTGTTTATGTTAAAAGATATCAACTTTAGTTATGGGAAGATGAATCAATCACTTAACATGCAAACAAAGAGAAGATCGAGGGATGAATCTAATGATAAATCTGACGAAGAGGATGATTTTAATGAGGCGGACTTGTGGAAAAAAAAGAGTATTTCTTTTAGTTGCCTTATTGGGAGCACAACATATTACGCCATAATCTTAATGTCATGCATATTGAGAAGAATGTCTGCGAGAACATAATTGGGACAATTTTGAATGTCGATGGAAAATCAAAAGACAATCTTCAGAGTCGACTTAATTTAGTTGACATGAGAATTCGGTGTGATCTTCATCCTCAAGTACTTCTGAATGGGAAATATCGGTTGCCGCCTTCTATTTTTTCAATGTCAAAGAAAGAGAAAGAGGTGTTCTGCATGGTGTTGAAGGATATAAAGGTCTCAGATGTGTATGCTTCAAATAAATCTTGATGTGTGAGTCTTAAAGATCGAATATTAAATTCATTAAAATCACATGATTACCACATCTTGATGCAAGATTTACTCCCAGTTGCTTTACGGTGCTGTATGTCAAAAAATGTGACGTCCTGTATAATTGAACTATCCAATATAATGAAAGCTATTTGTGGCAAAGTTTTGGATGTTGAAGAACTTAAGAAAGTACAGGATCGAGCCACTTTGACTTTATGCAATTTGGAGAAGATCTTTCCACCTTCCTTCTTCACTATTATGGTGCACTTGGTAATCCATCTCCCTCACGAAGCAATACTTGGTGGACCTTGTTTTTTATCGATTGATGTATCCTATAGAAAGGTGTTAATTTATTTGTCAAGTATTCATTCATTCGCCTCTATACATTTAGTTACAGCTTTTGATAAATATTGTATATCGTGTTTAGGTTCCTAAGCAAATTGAAGTCTTATTGTCGCAATAAGCGTTATCCAGAAGGATCAATTCTTTGAAGGCTACTTAGCGAGAGGAGTACATGATCTTCATTCTAGATATTTAGAAGATGTTGAAACACGATTGAATAGACCAAGTAGAAATCTTTGGGCTCAATGATCATAACTTGGCCGAAACTTATTTATTCCAAAATTATAGAGAACCAATCGGCAAAGTTGAAATTGCGAATTAGATGATATATCGTGGATACAAGCACATCGATATGTACTTTTCACCACGATTCAGTTGAACCGATTACATAAGTAAGTTCTAAAATTTCCTCACATATTCGCTGCGTTTGATTTGTTTATCTTCTAACCAATTAAACTTGTTTTTAACATAGTGAGTACAAACAAATTTTGAGATCTTGTGCACGCCTCAAGATTACAACAGCGAGGGATTAATAAGTTATTCACAGAATATTTTCATGAATGGTTAAGCCAAACGGTATGTAACTGAAGTTAATAAGTTACATATAATCGCAAAATTTAGTTAATCAAATAAGAATGTTTTTACATAATACACTTATAATTACTCAATTTACTTTCGATTCAATAGGTTTGGAGTGGGAAGGACGTCAATGACGAAATTAAATGGCTTTCCCAAGGTCCAAATAGAGTAATAAAAAGATATAGTGTCTTCATAATCAATGGATACAGATTTCATACAAAATATCGCGAGAGAATGAAGAGAACTCAAAATTGTGGAATTGTTGTTAATTCTTCAATTACAAGTTATGCTAGTGCTAGGGACAGTAATCCGGTTGAGGGTAATGTGAAGTATTACGGACTTCTTACCGACATTATTGAGTTAGATTACTATGGCAGATGGAAAGTTGTCTTATTTCGGTGTGATTGGGCTAATGTTAATACTGCCCGCGGAATTAAAAAAGATCAATTTGGTTTTACAATGGTTAATTTCTCTCGCTTGATTCACACTGGACAACAATTGATGGACGAGCCATATGTATTTTCTTCTCAAGTGAAACAAGTTTTTTATTCGAAAGATCCAACTGATGAGGGTTGGTATGTTGTACTCCGGAACACCCCTAGAGACTTGTTTGACATGGGTAATAGAAATAGAGATGACATCGTCGAAAGATCAGAAACATTACCTTTTCCAGAACAAAACTTAGATGAAAATATCCCTAGTACTAGTACACAACATCAATGGGTTCGACATGATGTGGATGAAGATATTCTGAATAATGATGTAGTAAGATTTTACGATTTTTAATTATATGTAATATTATAATTTTAATCTTGGTCATGTTATATAATTTAACTATTTTATATGTACTATTATTGTTGTAATTTGTTACTAAAACTTCAACTATTTTATGTGTATTGCAGGAAAAATGCGTAGAAGAAGATTACAAGATTTAAGTATTGTCCAGAATACTCCAAATTCGGAAGAAGCAAATAGTGAACAGCAGATAGTTGTTGGATCTTCAAATGTGCCGGAGACACTTGACGAGCCTGTAGAATTTTAAAGTAATGTTAAGTTCATTTTACATGTGTTGACTTTTATTATTGATTTATTTGTCAATTTTAATATAATAATATACCATTTTTCAGCTGAAAGTGGTGGGACGCGCAGAGGTCGAGGACGTAAGCTGCTTAAAAATTTATACGACTTAAATCCTGTCTAGCGTGTCAAAGTAAGTAGAAACAATCATGGTCAGCCTGTTGGATCTGAAGCTCGACTTTTAGCAGGCTATTTGGACATTATATCACGAAATGCTAATATGTTACCCATCAACTACGAATCATGGCATCACATTCCTGATAGCAACAAAAATCAATCTCTCGATAATATAAAGGTAACAAAACGTGAATGTAATTTATAATACTTTGTTTTAAGTTTCATTTATATTTACATTCTAAACTTGTGTTTTTTTAGGAGAGATTTGCTTTAAAGGTCTCCGATGACTATATCAAGAAGGCATTGGGTAAAAAATGGAAAGACTATAAAAGCACTTTGAAAAAACTATATTTTAAGAAAGACATAAGCCTCGAGGAAAAATTGAGAAATGTTCCGCTGGGAATGTTGAGGTACCAATAGGATGATGCGGTTAGATTCTGGAATTTAAAGAAATGAGAGGTATTACGTATTCCCAAACTCTTATATATAATGTTTGCTATATACGTAATAATAATTTCATTATGTAGGACCGTGAGCGAGTTGGAACAAGTAGCAGACAAAAATAAAATTCATGCACACGGCAGGGTCGAGCAGTTTTGCTTCTGTAGCTGAAGCCGAGGTATTATGAATTTATTAATTCTTTCAAATATTAATGACTTTCTACTATTAAATAATATTTTTACTTCTATATTGTAGGAAGTCTCGTCTGGTCAAAAAGTTGGACGCCTTCAGCTTTTTGAGATTACGTATAGGAAGAAAGATGGATCTCCTATGATATCTAAAGCTGGAGAAATTATGGTATATTTACTTAATAAAATTTGATTTATTATAAATATTTATAATGTTTAATTATAATGGTTTAATTTGTCATTAGTAGTTTTAAATAATGTTAAGTTATGTTGCATTCTTTTTTATTATATATTTTGTTTCTAACTCTTTAATTGTTTTTTAGGAGAAACTAAAGGAGAAGAAGGCGGAGTATGAAGCGATTGCTTGATGATAGTTCTATTAATCTTGAGAACATTGATAATGAAATTATCACTTTGAAGTTTTGGGTCTGAAAGGTACGATCGGATTCGATTTCAAGGATCTGTGTTATCCCGACCTAATATTTTGGATCCGGCTCCCAGCAATACATGCCTTCCGAGAGTCAAGCTCATGCTGAAGTTCAGAGGTTAAGAGACCAGATAGCTCAGATACAAGTGAACATGGTTGAGCAAATTGTCGAGGTTCAAAAATATATGAAGAACTCCAGCAACAACTTAGAGCGGAGGCGGAGAGGGCGGCGTGGCAGCAGCAGCAGCGAGGGAGGCGAGCGAGTAGAAAGTACGATGAGCTCCACTCTGACTTGACATATGATGATGCAGATGTTTCAAAGATGCAAAAAAGCCGCCATCTTAGACATTAGTTTTCTCGTTGTAAGAATATTTTTAACATTGTCATATTTAACATTATTGTAAGAATATTTTGAGTTATACTTTATTTATTAATTACATTATACATCTTTAGTTAAATTTGAAGTATCATTTAGAATTAATATTTTTGATTGCATTTTTTATGCTAAATTTGCTAATTTTGGTTGCATTTTATGCTATATTTATTGTTTTGGTTGGATTTAATGCAGGAAGGGCTTTTAGCCAGCGCTTTTACAACAAATGCCGCTAAAACCATGACTTTTAGTGGTGCTTTTCTTACAAACGCCCCTAAAAGCCATGACTTTTAGAGGCGCTTTTCCTATAAACGCTGCAAAAAGCCATGACTTTTAGCGGCGCTTTTCCCACAAACACCGCTAAAAGCCATGACTTTTAGCGGCATTTTTTTAGATAAACGCTGCAAAATTTTGCAGCACTTCCTATAGTGGCGTTTTTGCGGCGCTTGTGAAAACGCCGCAAATAGTTTTAGCGCCGCTAAAAGTCTATTTTCTTGTAGTGATTTGTCGTAATGTTCTATTGATGCTGAGGCTGAAGCTTTTGTCGTGTTGATGAATTTTATCCTTCACCACTGACGAAAAGTGGTTGTGACTCTTTTTTTTTTACCCGAATCATATGATCCCATTCATAGAATGAATTAATGAATTTTCCCACTAAAAAAATTTAAAATATATATATATAAACAACTTATAAATAAATATTAACAACTCTTAAATTATTATTTAATTAAAATTATTAATATTTATTTATAAATTTTCTGTTTAATTTATAATTAACAATTATTCCCTTACCATCAGAGTCGTCATTCTTAACTTGAATGACTCATTGAATCATCCATAATAGATGGTATCTAACAAATTGAGATTTTGATTTTCACCATTTACAGTTTCTTCCCCTCCCCCATAGTCCCTATAGTTTCATAGCAGACAGAACCCTAAATCTTTTAGCTTTGTATGCATTTGTTGATGCAAATTGGGGACAAGCCAAAAATACTATTAAGATGTTAAAGATTGAAATTTACAAATTATCTTGCAGTTCGATTTTTAAAGTTCTTTATTCAATCCCAATTTGGATTAAGGTCAATGACTAGTATTACTATTAAAAAATAACAAATTATTAAAATTTTGTTTTAATAATAATATTTATATATTTCATAATTAATTTAAATCAAAATATACTTCCTCATGATGAAAGCTAATAGATAGAATTTTTTTCACAAAAGGTATGAAAAATGATAAGTAAATACGGACCTACTTATCACTTAATAGAGAATAAATTCATTTGTTATTTTTTGGGGATAAATACCAAAACTATACATGAACTTTAGTCTAATGTGTAAAGTCATACATGAACTTGTGATGAAAAAAGTTTTAAAAATAATTTTCAATTCTTTTATTTTCTTTTACATTATTTCTCCCTCTTTAATTTTTTTCTATTTTTTTGGCTAAATGTTAGCGATTGATTTTTTTTCGAAGTTCACTGCCTACTTCCTCAACCTGAAGGGATCAAAAAGTTCTTGTATCAATTAAAATCAGTGTTTTTAGAACTGGATCAACTGGTTGGAACGAGGATTAATCCAGAGATAGGGATTGAACTGGTTGACTCACAAACCAAATACAAATAAACTGAATTGAGCTGAAAAAAATGATTGAACTAGTTAAAACAAGTTTTTCTATTTTTAAATTTTTTATTTTTTATTTTTATTATTTATTAATAAATTTTAAATATATATAAAGAAAATAAGGCTGTCTTCTTTTCTTTTCTTTTTTTTTTTTGCTACATGGCAATTTAGGAAAAAATAGTTTAGGTATATTTGTGACAAAAAAATGTTTAGGTACCGAAATGAAAAAATGACATAGGTTAGGTGCCAATTTACTGAGTTTAACCTTTTATAACTAATCTTAATTGTCGACTAATGGAGGTACCAACTTGGGGAAAAAATAATTTAAGTATCATTTTGATAAAAAAATAATTTAGATACCAAAATAGAAAAAACATATAGTTTAGATACTAATTTTTGAATTAAGCTTAAATATTATAATATTTAACTCTTTTTTCTAAAATGAGTAATGTTAACGTAACAATTATATAAATATACTTATTTATTGCTTAAAAGGAGAAATGGAGAACGGAACAAATATTAATTAATGAAGTTTAGACGAAAAATTTACCAAATTTATAATGTCAAATTTCCTATTTTAGAATGTAATTTAAGAAGTTTAAAAATGTTGGGTGCAAATATAAAATTTTCAATATTTCTCAATAGGATTTCAAGGGTCTTGTAAAAACTTACATCAAATTAGAGTCATTGCCTCGACCAACCTCTTTTGTCTCCGTCCCTAGTGCAAATATAATAAACTTGGGATCACAATTCATAATGCAAATTCGGATATCCACTATTATTTATCTGTCTTATTTTTGGGAATTCGAATAATATTTAAATTTTAATTTTAAAATTATTATCTATCATTATAAATTTTCAGTGTAGGTGCAAATAAATTTGAATATCTAAATCATTGTTTACTGAAAAATATACGTAAATTTACTATAAATTCAATTTGACTGATCAAAGTTGTTTATATTTTTACGCAAATAAATAATTGTAACTCTAATAGTTAGTCTCAACTTATTATAATTACTGTGAAAATACAAGAGAAAATAATAAAAATAAATTAATTAAATCAACACAACACTTCTTTAAAACGATACATCTCTCATGCATATTGACGGCCTATTTATAAGTTTAATATGGCAGTCTATTTGATTATTACAGTCGAAGATAAATTCTTATTCTTCATTATAATAATAATGATAAATAACCTTAAGTTAGAAAAGAATTAATCTCATTAAAATCAACCATGATAAATGATAAATGTATTTGAATTAAGAAAATCTCTCACCAAAAAATAATTTTTTCAACACACTCTTAACTGTTCAAAACAAACACCATATCGATTTCAGCTTTAAGGAAAAGGTGGAGAACATGTACAAATCACATTTGCTTATTAATACATCACAAAATAAGACCCAAGTCAAATAAGCCAACATATATACACATGCATAAATTGTCTCACTAACTTGACTGATATACGTATATTCTTTATTGCTTATTAATATAAAATTAATACATCACTATTGCTATTAATTTATAATTATTGATATATTATCATAATTAATTAATTAAATCTCCTTTTGAGGAAACATTGGGCATCTGTATTTAGCTAATGATTTATAGCTATATATGGAGCTTGAACTTATAAATGCACTTACATTATTATAATATACTTGGAGAAAGCTTGGCTCTCCAATGAAAGGAATAAAGACAAGTATATTACTTTTAATTGACAATTAATGACATTGCAAGAATACCATATAAAATATGTGAGGTAATGAGTTCAAAAAACAAGTTCAAAACCTCAGTTACAAAGACAAAACCATGATAAAAAAATTGGTGCTCGGTCGAAAAAAAAAATTTACAGAATAAATGTCGATTACTTTGCAGATTTTATTCACCGAATATTGATATAATGTATACCTCAAGCTTATTACATGTATAGATATAGTGTTTTATGAACAATATGTGGTCTCATTTCCCACAATTGTTGTACCAATCGGGCATTGGCATCGATGAAGGAATTGCATTGAGTAGCCGAGAGTATTCTTCTTGTGTTGCATTGATCTCTTGATCTGTCACTGTTTCTTCTTTTCCTTTGAATACCCAATCAATAGAAAAGAAACAAAATCAGAATAAAAAAAGAGATGGTGACATTTTTAAGGTTCAAATTTTAGTATTTTCTCTAAATGGTTCTTAAACAATGACACCCCCACTTTGCTAATCTTGGACAATTATATGCATATTATTTACCTTATTTGAACTTAAATTAATAATCCCTATCTTGCATCCAAATAAGGCTAAGCATGATCAACATTTAATGGTGCCTACATATTGAAAAACATGCCAAATGCATATTGCATTGACTGACCTGAAGTTAAACCATCAGAGCTTGTATTGAATCCGTCCAAACAACTCTCCCGCCGCAGAATGTCGTTGTCGCCGGCCAACAGTTGAGCCTCTTCCAGCATATCATCCAACAAGCCACCCCCACCAAAATGGATACTCAAATCCTGGTGGTGGTTGTTTTGATCATTACTGATATAGTTACAATTCCCTTTAGTATCAAATGTAACTTCTGAAGTCCCATCTAAGGACACGAATTGGTTCGAAGGGAGCTCGTCGGTTTTCGGCGTGTAATCGAATCCCGGAGTCGATATAAACTGACCGTTATCGAAATTCTGATGATCAGCGAGGATCCTTGAAGATGAAGCAAGATCAAGTGTGACTGGATCCAAAGTATATGAAGGGGAGTAGTGTGGGGATGTCAATGGCGTACTAGTAGTAACATTTAGTGTAGCATGGGAATTGAAAAAAGATGTTTTCTGAAAAGGAGGATACTGTGACATAAAGCTGGAACTGGTACTGTTACAGCCGCCATTGACAGAAATACTGTTATTATGTCTTTCATTGTTGATACTTTCACTTACATCAGGTCTAAAGCGCTTATAACGCATTGGTGTCTGAAGAGGAGGGGTTGCTCTAGGGAAAAAGAAATCAGAAGGGAAAGTATTATTATTAATAGCATTATTAGCGTTGATGTTATTATTACAAGTATTTGATGTTGAAGAATCAAAGAGAGGGAGAGTTGAAAATGCAGGCTTATGGGGAGATTGAAGTGGAGACACAGGGGTTGGTGTTGAAGGGGAAGAACTTGGAAGTGGGGATGGACATGGTGTTGAAACTGCACTTGCACTATGAAGAGGTGGTGGGGTTTGTGGGTTATACAGAACGTGGGATGATGCTGAACGTGGGATATGGAGAGGGTGTGCTGGTGTTAAGATCGAGCCGTGGAGAGTAGTCGAGGACGACGGATTTGGCGGTGTTTGGAAGGAGAAGGAAGACGTTGACGTGGCTGTCGGGGACGCGAGAGGTGTCGACGGTAGTGATCGGTGCTGGTTTCGTTGGTGTTGGGAATAGAGAGGTTGGATTTCAGGAGGGTAAAGTGGGAGGCCTTGGCGTTGCCTTCTCTTCACTCTTGTGTTCCAATAGTTCTTGATTTCATTATCTGTTCTTCCCGGAAGCTACATTATAAGCAAACAAAAGCAATAATTAATAACAGACAAATGATAATCAAAAGTCTTAAGATTGTTACAAATTGATGAAGAAAGAAAAGGGTTTGATCTTTGATGATGAGACTATTATTAGAAAATTGTGGGGTTTTTTTTATAGATAATCAGTTCAAAACTGAAACAACAACAAAAACACTATAGGAAGTAAATTAAACAGCTAGACATATTCCTAAAAATATATATATAGCTAATTATATGTTGTCAATATTCTAAAAAAATATGAACAAGGAAGAAGAAGAAAAAATAGCAGAGAGTGATTAAAATTCTTGAAAGTTACCCAGATTACGAACAAAATGCAGATTCAAACTGATATAATCAAAATGATAACTTTTAAAATCAAGTAATTAATTAACAAAACCATAAATATAAACTGTTTTAGAATGTAGAATTTGAATTTACCAACAAAGACCATGCAAGATCAGAATGACAAACAGTTTGAAACTCCATGGAAGAAAATTAAAAAAAAAAAAAAGAGTTATTAAACAAATTATACCTGAGTTGCCATGCGAGCCCATTTGTTACCCATTTTAGCATGCAACTCAACAATAATTCTTTCTTCTTCAGGTGAAAAGGCACCTTTTTTCAAGTTAGGTCTTAAATGGTTAGCCCATCTTAGCCTACAACTCTTCCCACAACGTGCCAATCCTGTATTCTTTTGTACTGCATTCCAGTTCCCTTCACCATGAGTCCTCACGTAATCCGCCAACACTGCATCTTCCGCAGCCGTCCACGGCCCCTTTTTCAACATTATACCCCCTTCTCCGCCACCGTTGTTGGAACCACCACCTTCGTTTTGTGTAGTGATCTGGTTGTTTCCTCCCATCATCATCATCTTCCCACGTTATATACTAATTAATTTAATATATATATATATACACACGTGAAAAAGAGAGCTATATCTAGTTATTTTTGGACCTTTGGTGGTGTTTAATGGAGGGTTTGGGGGCGTGTTTTCAATTCTTTTCACCTTCTCATTCGTTTAAAAAAGGAAAGAGGAGAAGGGAAAAGCAAAAATGAAGAAGAAGAAGAAGCAAGAAGAAAACTATGTGATGTTTTCTTAAAGGTAGGTTGTTTTGTTATAAGAAAAATGAAGACAAAAGGGTCAAAGAAATCAAGTCTTTGCCCTCATCAAAATGAAAAGTAGAAATGAAGAAACTCGAGATCATAAGTCTGGGTTTTGTTCTTTGAAGACAAAGCTCATGTCAGAGGCAAATAGAAAGAGGGTTTGGGTGAAGAAAAAAGGGAGGGCCTAAGCTATACCCTAAAAGGAGGGTTAGACCCACAAATAGGCGGCTTTCGTTTTCATCACAAAGAAGGTTTACAGCTTTTCCCCTCTGGTTTTCCCGTTGTTTTTTTACAGTCTAGAAATGGCTTGTCATTATGGGTTTTCATGTATGTTAAGGAATATAAACTTATATAGAATATATTCTAACTTTGAGGTGGATTTTTTGCCTTGGGGAAATTTTATCTCTGGTCAAAATCAAAGGGACAGTAAAAGGTTTTGACCCTCATTAATCATGATAGAATGTTGATTTAATATCTTATTTTAGCTTATATTATTGGACTGATATTAAACAATAACCCTTTTAAGGGTCTTTTTAGTTACATTTTCTTTTTTACAAAGAAACCCTTCATTATTAAATTCAACTTGAAATTGATTTTGTGTTATTTTCAATTTATTAAATATTTTTGTGTAAGAGATTGAACCATCAAATTTCAGTTTTAATATTAATAATGTAATAACAAATTTAAATATTATTCTAATATCAATTTATTAATATTTGTGTTTACTTATTTTGGTTATTTAATAAAATATTTTTAAGTTTGTGTAATTATTTTAAGTAATCATTATTAAAGATAATTAAAATTTGTAAAATATTTTAATAATTTGAAATCATAACTAAAAGTAATTAATTATACAGCATTAAAAACTTTGCATGTGTACAATATAAGAGCGACTTGCTTTTCTTCTTTTAATCTTTGCAAATTTGATGGAAATAAATTAGTTATATTATTATTAAATTATTATTATTTAAAAATTTAAAATGTCAATTTAAGTAGTAATTTGTTAAACGTAACCAAAATTTGAGAATATTATTTAATTGTATTCTAAAAATAATAATATATAATAAATTCAAGAAAAACTAAAAAAATCCGATTTTTGAAAATGTTAGTCAATTGTATTCTAAAAATAATATATAATAAATTAAAGAAAAACTAAAAACCCAACTTCCTAAAAATTACAATAATATAATATTTAAAAACTAACTTCCTAACAATAAATTTAATTTAATTTAATTTAAAAATAAAATAAAATAATAGTACAAAACTATTTTAAATATTCTCAATCCCTTCTTCCACCGCTCATACTCATCATTATCTTCAATTTTGTTTGTCAATTTACTTAATATGTAATTACTTCTCTTTTCACATTTGTTGTTCAACTTCATAAAGAAAAAAAATACATTTATTTGCATAGAATCAATTTTTTTATGAAAAATGAAATTCTTTCCTTGACATTTTATCTTAAAATAAATAAATGTATAATTAAAAAATTACCTCAATTACATGTTTATAATACTAGGCTAATCACACCGTGAGTGAAACAACAAAAAAAATATATCTATAAAAGATTTATTCAACAATGTTGATACAAGAGATCAATAAGGAGGAAATAAAGAGGAGAATGTGGTGATTACAAGGAGGTCAGTTCACTTGTGACAAGTGAATCGTCAGAGTTGGAAGCTAAGAAAGAGGGGAAGCTAAGTAACAAAGGGAATACTTGGGGAAGAAAAGGGAAGATCCCTGGTTCCTCATGTGCTGGGGTATATCTAAGAGCGGTCCCCTTGTCATGTAGTGTTGACATGTAATGACTCAAAATTCACGGGCATCAGAAAAGTACAATATCAGGCCTCTGTCTTAGTAAATCGAGTTCTTAAATAATTATTAGGAATAATTATAAGTCTAGTAGTGTGTTTAATTAAGTTTTAATTAAGTGAAATTAGCTCAATTTAGAGTAATTAGTAAAAGGGCTAAATTGAATAAGGGATAAAAGTTAAATTATAGAATAATAGAAAATAAAAAGGACTAAAATGGAAATTAAGCCATTTATATGAAATGAGGCGGCATATGTGTATTAAAATCTAAGATTTTTTAGGTTATATTTAAATATTATATATAATTATCATAATTATTAATTAACATTATGGTTTTATATTAGATTATTATTGGTAGTATTATTATTAAATAAATTAAATAGTAGATAACTGTATGGTAATAAAAAAATGTATATGTGTAAAAATTATATTGGTACATTTGTAATTTAAATACTCAAATTACTTATAATTTAAGTATAAAGATATTTTATAATAATTAATTGTATTGATTATATTATGAGATTTTTTTATATAATTAATAAATTAAAGTTATGACAAATGTATGAGGATGATAGGGTACAAATGTAATAATATATATGTGTACAAATGTAATATATGTAATTGATATTAAAATAGATATTTATTAATTATTATTATGTTAAAGATATTTATTAAATTAAATAAATAAATTATGAGATTTTTGTTTGATAAACAAATTAAACAATGATAATTTTAATAAAATTATTGGTACAAATGTAGAAATATAAGTGTGACCAAATGTAATACTAATATTTATTTTAAATAGATATTTATTGAATTAATTAAACAAAAAGTAAAGGAAATATAAAAGAGAAATAAAGAAACAAAAGAGAATAGAAACAGAATTGAAAACGGGAAGCAGGGGAGAAAAAGAGAAAGAAAAATAAAAGAGAAAGCTAAGGATTTGAAGCTTGAAGCTTTGATTGGTAAGTTAATTAAGTCCTTTCTAGTTAATCTTGATGTTTTAGAAGTTCTAAACAAGGTTTTATTGAAATTAAGTTTATATTTCAAGAGTTTATAGGTGTTCAAGTAGGGTTTATGTTGAACAATTTATGGAATTAGGGATTAAGTTAGAATTGAATAAAGGATTAAATTTGTAAAAGAAGTTATAAGTTTTATGTTGTAGGGACTAAATTAAAGAAATTTCGAAGTTAAGAAAATATGCTGGAAATTTTATAGTTAAATATGAGTTTAGACAAAATTTGAATAGAAAAAGAGAGTGAATTGGATTAAGAAAGTAAGTAAGTTTAGTTAGGATTGAATTGGGAATAAGGTAGGAATTATTTAGAAATTTAATTATTTATTATAATTAATGCTGTAAATAATAATGTAAATTACTATTATTTTCGCAGTTAACAAAGAACCAGGGGCATTGGCACAAAAAGGAAAAGAGAAAGTTATGGAGAAGTAATCGTGAAATTGGGTTTGTATTACTATAATTCAAGTTATTTATTATTAAGTATTAATTTTAAATTTATTTATTTTATAGTAAGTAAATATTGAGGTAAGTAATTTTATTGAATTGAATTTAGAAAATTGAATTGAATGAGAAATACGTGTTAGTATTACTATAATTGAATTTAATTATTATTAATTGTTGAATTTTAAATTAATATGCATGGTAAGTATTAGTATTAAATTGTATGAAATTAAATTGAATTGTGATTATATGTGAATAATTGAAATGCATATTAAATTGAGAAAGCTTATTGAATTATGAATATGTGAATTGAAAATTGATTGAAAAGTGGAAAAATGATTAAATTGAAAATGTGAGAAATTGCGATTGAATTGAATTGAGATTTATATGTGATCCGGAAACCCTATTAACTAGTCGGGCTGAGTCGGATATAGTTGGCATACCATAGGATTGGAAGTGTTCATGGATACTTCGACCTCGAATCGATGAGACACTGGGTGTCATACTATTACTTCGGATAGATTCGATGAGGTACTGGGTACCACTTTACTTCGGCTAGGTCGTCAACTTTGCTTCGAACTATCCGATGAGGCACTGGGTGCCAAACTGGTGTGTTTGGTTGGATCCGTACATCCGCCAAAGTCCGAGTCTGTTAATAGGGGTAATTAAAAGAATAGTTAAGTTGAATAAAGTGAATTGGTTGAGCCAGTGAAAGAAATGTAAAAATGGAACATGAATTGAAAATGTAATTTGAATATGAGTATGAGAATAGAAAGCATGAACTAATGGTTCATGAATTAGATAATGGTTCAACATGAATGTTTATGATTTTAATTGACGAATAGCTAAATTAAATTATATGAATATATTGAGAATGGCAAATTTAATGGTAAATTTATGTTTAAATTAGTTTAGTAAAAATTAAAGTTATATGAATTAATTTATATGATTAATATGTTTATAATTTGAATTATGGTAATACCACTGAGTATGAAATACTCAGCATACAGTTGCTTCCGTGCGCATGTTAATAGGTATTCAGAGTCTCGGTTCAGCATCCAAGCGATCCCGATTCTAGCACAAACTCGGTGATGTATTCTTCTTTTGGCAAAATGGGCATGTACATAGGTGTTATTTTAATACTTTAAAATGCTATATGATTTTTGTTGTTAAGAATGATATTTGATATTTTGGTGTTTAAACAATGAAATGGTATAAAAATTTATATGATATATTTGGTATAATTAATACTAACATGATCTTTTGATACTTGGTTTAATGAAATAGAAATATAATTATCATAACATATTTGGTATAGTTAGGAACAAGTTGAAATAGAATGAATGAAGTTCATTTAATTAAACGATATATATGAATGTTTACTTAGTAAATTACTGAGTTGATGTTAAGCTATGTTTAGGTATATTTAAATATGAAATTGTACGGATTGTGATATTGGTTTTGAATTGGTTGTGATTTGAATCTGCAGGGAAGGTTAGATACTTATAAAAGGGGTTATATTGATTTTTTTTTAAAAAGAGACAATTAGTAAAAGCTTATATGAATTTATAATCATACTATAATATGTTCGATAATTATTTGAATATTGTTGGTTTGTTCGGTAATGCCTTGTAACCCTGTTCCGGTGACAGTTTAGGGTTAGAGGGTGTTACATGACACACACTTACAATATTGATGGCAGTTTGCTCGTGTGGTTGGTTAGGTTGTAAATCCGTTACATATCAATCGTTGCCATGCATAGTAATGTGGTTTTGCTTTGACATTCTCCTTATTGAGGTTGCATAAGGTTATTATGCCCTGTTGGTCCCCTTTGAAGGCCCAAAAGGGGTGGCTGCTCATGTATGGTCCAATAGGAGGGTCACCATAAAAGGTATTTGATTAGGGGCCAACTATGGGCACCTATTTAGGCTTTTACTAGGTCACTCCTTTTTCTACCATGTACCTTTAATAGGGAGGGTTATAACAAACAATAAATCCTAATGGAGTGATAAATGATTTTAACATTCATCAACATTAGGGTCGATTCTTAAACATTTGACTTATTTTAAGTAGTGGTTTTAGTTGATTTATATAAAATTGTATATGAAAATATGAAAACATAAAATATTGTTATAATAATATATATTACTTTCTTTTCTTTTTTTTAGCCAGCATTAGAATTTTTATTAAAGAAAAGACAATGGTATTACAAAACAAACTACATAATAAATGCCAAAAACAAACAATAAAAGTTCTTGCAAAATGAACACTGCACAACAGTACACATAAAGCCACAATGAACCACAACAAACAAATGCCAAAGACAATGAACATGAATCACAATCATCATATAGTTCACCACTAGTCCTAAAATACACTAAGATGATAAGTTTAGCTTCCATCATAGCATTGGTCATCCCATTCACCTCTTGCAACGCATTAAAAAACATCACTTTTAATGTTGGTTTGAAGAAAGATTGTGAGGGATATTTAATTGCACAAATAGCTTGGAAACAAAATACCTAGTGACTCCAAAAATAAAGCCACAACACCAACCAAATGGTCTTTAAGCACACCCCTATGCATGGTTTCCCTCTCATTGCTTCAACAATGTTGGATATAATAAATCCAATTAATGGGGGAGAACATATAATGTCACACTTAGGGATGTCAAAAAAAGATTTAACTTAATAGGCTTCAACCTATCGAATAATATTTTTTAAATTAAGGGTAAGGCTCAAGGCAGGTTTAATTAACAACCTATCGAGCTCTAGCATTTTGAAAACATGCTTTAAACTCACTAAAACAAAGTTCATGTTTTAGTTAAAAGCGAAGTCGTTAATGGTGAAACTTGGATTTCTGAATTAAATAATTATTTTATAGTATTTTCCAACCTGTTTTTGAAGAGATTAGAATTTGAGAATTGATAGTAAGCTATAAGGACAAGTCGGTCTAATAGGTTCACCGAACTGGCGAAGTATAGGTTTAAACGAACTATAACAGTCCGGTTTTGACCCTAGTTGAAATAGTAGTTTCGGGACCACAAATCTAAGTGAGAAAAATGTTTTAATATTATTTTCCGTATTTATGATGTGTGAATTAGCATGTGTGAAAGTTTTGTCTAAAAATTTAATCGTATGTGTGATTAATTTGCAAAAAAGGACTTAATCGCGTAAAGTGTAAAAGTTGTGTGCTAGATGTTAAAGTGCCTATTTGAGTTGGATTTCTAAAGCAAGGGTCCTAATGTTGTTATTTTTCCATTGAAAATGTTAATGGACTAAAACAACCATCTATTAAATGGTTTTATAATTGGTTAAAAAGGGCAAAATAGGAAATTTATTATTAAAGTCATATTAATTAAAAGAAAAACTATCAAATTCATTTTATTTCTTTGTAACATCAATGGAATATTAGAAAAGGAAGAATGAAAATTTGGTTCTAGGGTTTCGGCACTTTGATTAGTGATTAAGGTGTGGATTTTGTTCGGTTTTTGATAATTTCTACGTTTTTGTGATCGTTGCTTCCTATACTATCAAACCCATACCTCAATTTATAATTTTGATGATGATTTTGAAATGTGCCATTGATGAAACTATGAGATTTGTGATGTTAGTTGATGAATTATGAAAGCTTAATGTTGGGTTTACATGTTTTGTCTTTGAATTTTTTATGAAATTGAGCATTTTGAGCTAAATTGTAAAAATGTTATTTTGAGGGACTAAAATGTGAAATAAATGAAATGTATGGACTTGTATGAGAGCTATGAAAATTCTGCTAAGCTTGTGTAAAAGCAAATTTTGTGTATTTTGTGATTTTGTGAATTAGGGACTAAAGTGTCGAAATGTGAAAATATGAGGGCTAGTTTGCAAAATGCTCCAAATATGTGTTCATGGATTGTTTTGAATAATTTGGTGAATAAAAAGGTTAATTTTGAATACATTTAAATCAAGAAAAGAGGAATTCGGATTTAGACCGAGGGAAGTCGAAGATTATGGAGTAAACAGTTCGAGTCGACAATTCAGAGTATGAGGTAAGTTCATACATAAAACATGATGTTATAAATATATTTTACTGTTTTGGTTATACTTAGATTGTATATATGTTTGGTTTGGATGAATACGACGATAAATCAATAGTATTTGGCACTAAGTGTGTGATTTAAACTAGCTTCGGCTATATGAGGCACTAAGCGTGCGACACCAACTTAGCTTCAGCTAATTGAGACGGCACTAAGTGTGCGGATGTTCAAAGCACGAATAATTTATGGGAAGTCTTAAAATATATAAATAAAATGTGAGAATGAAAGTGAACAAGTATGGGAAGATTCAGGTATGTACGATACCTATGTGGTAGATGATACTATGAATGTGAAGCTCATTGATTTGGTATGAACATATGGATTGTGTTGGTATAGATTTGATAGATGATTAGAGAATTTGTAAGTACTTATGTATTGATGATTTTTGGTACGAGCTTACTAAGCTTTTGAAAGCTTACTTTGTGTATGTTTGTATTGTTTTATAGATATCGATGCTACTGCAAGCTCGGGGATCGTCAAGGATCGTCACACACTATCGAACCTCATTTTGGTACTTTTGAGAATGTATATTTTTAAAGTATGGCATGTATAGGCTAGTGGTTGTGGGATCATATTTTGTGATGCCTATACTTAGCCATGTGATTTGGCTAGTTGGAGTTTAAACTCATAATTGATAATAGCTTATGGTATGTGATGTTAATATGCAAATGTGGTATTTTACAGTAGGTAAATTTTGGTAAGTTTAGTTTGAGATTGAATGATGTATGGAAGGAAATGTTGTGGTATGATTTTATTTTATGTTTTGGCATAAAATTGGCTGAAATGGTGGTGCATATATGCTTGATTCTTTTCTTGTAGGTTGACCCAAATTTGGGGTGGCAATTTGGTTATTTAAATGGCCTATTTTTGTCTACACGGGCAGAGACACGGACATGTGTCTCAGTGTGTGTGACACACGACTATGTTGTACGATCGTGTGTCCCTTGGGGTACCCTACAATTGTAAGTCAGGCTCGAACAAGGCCAAAGCACATGGGCGTGTGGCTAGCCGTGTGGCCCAAGTCAGGCTCAACCACGGCCAAAGCACACGGGCGTGTCTTGTAGCCGTGTGAGCAAGTTAGTAGCTATGCCCTGTTTTGACACGGCTTAGACACACGAGCATGTCTAAGGCCATGTGAGGCACACGACCTATTCATACGAGCATGTGACCTTTGAAAAGTTGAAAATTTTTAAAAGTTCTGAAACTTTTATATGTTACCAATTTAGTTCCGAATGCACGTTTAAGTATCGTATACTTGATTTTATGTTCTTAATGAATCTGAATGAATGACATTTACTGTAATGATTTGATATTTGATATACGAATATTCTAAGTTGTGTTGTGGGTTAAGAATGCCTCCTAACCTATTTCGGTGATGGTTACGGGGTAGGGGTGTTACACGAACCATGTGTGTTCTGTGTTTTTGATGTGTTTAACATATATATGTTGTGAACTGTATGTGTGAAATTGCGAATCTAGCAAAGCCTTCATCAAGTAAAGCAAGGGGCAATGAGAAGCTCGTATATAATTCTGTGAACCTGACAGGTGAGTGTTCTGGGGTCACCATTAGTATTTGCGAACCATAGTTTTATGGTGAGTTCGCCATGTGCGAACCATATGTGTTCGTGGTAAGTATGAATATGAATGGAGTATGATATGTGAAAGCATGCCTTGTGCATTACGAGCTATATATGGCACGTGGTTGAGTAAGTATTGTAACAACCTTAAGTTGTCTCTATCATCGGATTTAGATTACGGGATGCTATGATGATTAACAAGTCCAATAATAAATCTAAACAATTCAGAGTTCAATTTAATCATTATAAATCAATAGCAAATCATTATTCATAACATATATACGAAAACAGAACTGAAATCAAGCCTATGGAACCTAAAAATCAATTTGGAAATAAGTAAAGACTAATCTAAAACAAAATAGAAAAATATGGAAAATACTATAAACAAGGGTCACACGACCGTGTGACGAGGCCGTCTGACATGGCTAAGGCTGTGTGGTGCTACTTTACATGTCCATGTCCTCAAACCGTATACAATTCAAAAATAGGGTCACGCGGTCGTGTCGCCAGGCCGTGTAACATTCGTGAGCATTGTGAAAATTCCTGGACTTAAAATCAAACAGACCACACAGCCATGTGTGGCATATGATCGTGCGACAGCCTGTGTCCTAGGCCGTATGCACAAAAAATGACTTCAAAATCAAGCTATTTCAACTACCATTTCTTAAGTTTCAAACCATACCATTTCCATTCATATTCACCTATTCAAAGCACACTAAAACAAGCCAAAACATGTCAATATACATCATATATCATTCAACCTAAGTGCCTAACAAATGTGCCCTAATTGATCCCACAATTTAAAGATTAAACCATTTCACATTCATCTATCATAAGCATGTAACTATCATCCATACCATAGTATCTTACCACATTTCAAACCAATCTCACAAAGCATGGTTCAACTCACTTATGCAAACTTAAACAAGGTTATACCAAAAGTACAAAATAAGAAACACTTTCTCAATATTTCATAACCAAAACATAAAACAACAAAATTATGAACTTTAACACTCCTAGTACATGCCACTTACAACTGAAATAAAAATAATCACAATTTATACTTAATTGTTGAAAGGATAGTGTGATCTCCAAAAACAATCCAATTGACAGCTCGAATCCGATGATCTACAAAGAAGAAAAAACAAAACGAGGTAAGCTTGTGTAAAACTTAGTAAGTTTGTAATAAACTTAAACTTTAACTTACCATAAAGGATGTAATTTAAACATTTTAGAAGATAATTCAATATCCTAGTCATGAGTTCATTAATTACCTATACACATCACAAGTCTCACAAGGTTAGTGAGTTCATATATAAAATATGTAAGTTTATCATGTTATCAAACATATACCCAAAAACACATTTGGTACATAAACTAACCATCACATACAAGGAATAAATCTGTAACTTACATATAATATAAGAACCAATGGTAAAATTTAACATAAATGTTTTGTAAAGCTTTTTTTTTTTTACTTTAAATATGCATACTTCACTCATCTTGACTTGTAGCTCTCGTCAGACACCCATTTGACACTGGTCCAAATCATATGATCCCATCCCCTACCCCTAATATTGTATCAAAAAAATGTATGCTTCACTCATTTTTACAATATTTCTAGTTTTGTTCATGTCTTATTATCGCTTCATTTATACATATATATATATATATATATATATATATTATAGCACACCACGATGTGAGTGAAAAAGGAATTATGTGCAAGATATATTTATTAAAAATTCATACAAAAGTCAAATGAGGTTTTGGTTGAAATGATTAATTAAATTAAAGTTTTAAAGATCATGGTGTCTTAAATTCAAATATCAAGATATTAATTTTTATATAAAAGATAAAAAGATAAAAATACCCTTATATGAATATTTGTTACTTTATAAAAATAATGAGTTTTAGTAATTTCTCAATTGAATTGATATGTGATTGATTTGTGACAACAATTCATATAAGTAAATATAAGTTTTTTCTTTTAAAATATCACGGTAGTGAATATAAATTATAAAATAAAGGGTAAACTACTCTAGTAGTCACTCAACTATTAAGAAATTTCTTTTTTGGTCACCCAACTATGAAAAATTTCAAAATAGTCACCCAACTATTCAAATTTGTCTTTTCTGTCACTAGTTGGCTAACAGTGGCAACTTTTAAAATTGACATAATAGCAACTTTAACCCTCAATAGTTATAAATTATGTTATATTAGTCTTGATTCTAAACAAAATTAACCCTCAACATTTACACGTTTTGTAATTCTCTTTTTCTTTTTTGTTGTAATTTTGCTTTTCCTTATGATATTGAGGGTTAAATTTAAAAGAATGAAAAAAGATGAAAATTATTATCTTGGATTTTTGGGTGTTACTATGTTTTGTATATTTTTAATCAAGTTTAGCTGATAAATTTATTTTTTTAGCTTTTCAGGTGAAAGAGTTGCAAAGAAAAGCAAAATTGCTGAAAAAAAGACCAAATTACACAATGGGTAAATGTTGAGGGTTACATTTAGAATCAAGACTAAATTGACACAATGTATAATTGTTGAGGGTCAAAGTTACAATTATATAAATTTTAAAAGTTGACACCATTAGCCCGTTGGTGACTAAAAAAGAAAAAGTGAATAGTTGGGTGACCAAAAAGAAATTTACTAATACTTGAGTAACTATTTTGTAACTTTTCATAGTTAGATGACAAAAAAATTACTAATAGTTGGATGACTACTAAAGTAATTTACCCTAAAATATATTATGCACTAATTACTTTAGGGGTTAATTACTATACAAATGGTTACCTAACTTTAAAAACTTTCAATTTAGGTATTATCATTTGAATTGTTTCTGTTTTGGTCACCACAGTTAAATTTATAATGTAAAGCCTTTTTCTAACTAGTATAGTAACACATTTAATCCTCAATACTTAAATATTCTATCAATTTGATCCTATTTTTAAATAATTCAATAAATATAATCTTTCATATTTAAAATACCTATCAATTTGATCATCAAACTTCGCAACCAAAGCTTTCCGCTTTTAAAACAGAGACATTCCACATCTATTAATTATTTTATTTATGGTTGAAGTTATCCAATTCGATACACAACCCATTTTGTTTAATTTTTTTAAGAAGTCGGTGTTAGAAATTAACTAAACACCATTAAAAATTTAAAAATTAAAAATTAAAAATTAAAAATTAAAAATTAAAATTAAAAATTAACATCTTAAAAATATAATATATATTAAAGTTATATAAATAATTTAATATTTGTAAAAACAAAATTTCACTTTGACTAGCATAATTTTAGTTTTTAATTAATTAAGTAAATG
This sequence comes from Gossypium arboreum, assembly GCF_025698485.1. NCBI lineage: Eukaryota > Viridiplantae > Streptophyta > Magnoliopsida > Malvales > Malvaceae > Gossypium > Gossypium arboreum. The sequence continues at coordinate 110,437,388 of NC_069070.1, read as the reverse complement.
ATTTGACACTAAATCATATTATTAGTGATGCATATTGCTTATTGTGGATTTAAAATAAAAAATAATTAAAAATAAATAGAACACATAATAATCTCTTAATCAATTTATAAAATTAAAAAATCATTATCAATGTAACAAAAGGAAATTCAATTAATTTTTTCACATTTTTTCTAAAATCAAATGTTCATAATTTTTATTATATAATTATTGATTAAACAATTAGATTTTTCAAAGCTATATTTTTAACTCTAGATTTAATTTCCAATTTCAAGGACCAATTTGGAGGATTATTTCTATGTACCTTGAAGGAAATATCATACTGTAAACAACAAGAGTAAATCTAAAGTGTTTTTTTAAAGATTTTTCCATTTCTTTAGCAAAAATTTATCAGTCAAAGAGTTATTAAATATTATATTTAGAAATAGAAAAGGAAATAAAGGTTCAAGATAAACTTATTGGTATCAAGAATTGGCTCGAGAAACAACTCGTTAGTTGGGAGAAGCTTTTTTTGGGGGAAGGGGGTTTACAAATTTATCATCTGTTTTAAAAGTTGAAAACTTTGATTAGGAAGTTTAAGGATCAAATTGATAGAATTTGTAAATGTGAAAGATTAAATTTATTGGATTATTTTAGAATAGGATTAAATCAATAGAACATGTAAGTATTGAGGATTAAATATATTATTATATGAGTTAGAAAAATGCTTTCCATTATCAATTTAACGATGAGTGAATAAAACAAGAATAAATTCAAAGATTAATGACTAAATTAAAAATTTTAAAGTTGAGTGACCAAAACAAGAACTCAAGCATAATTGAATGTTGATTTGTATAATAACCCTTACTTTAGTTAGAATATTGAAAAAAAAGAATTACTTTAGTTAGAATATGACCAGTTCGTACATTGAAAAAGGAAAATAGACTTACTAAAGTCTAATAAACACTCAAATTTACCAAAAGTCTAATAAGATCAACCACCGAAACCAAAGTACGATAGTTTAAAGGAAAAAGAAATCAAAACTCTGGAAGCCCTTGGTCGTACACGTTTTGGTTGGTTTGACACTTCAAAATAAATATATATATGGTCCTTCCAGTATTATACAATATAAACGTGTGGCTATGTGAGGCTGAAAATACAAAGTATAGTAATTTCTGCCAACCAACATTGACCTTTGCCCCAACCATAATTTCATATGCCATGCCATCTACCCTTTATAAATCTGTCGGCATAAAACCATGAATGATGAATGATGAATGATGAATGATAATACATCTTCTTCTACTTCGAAGCATAAACTTCTAGCTTCCATGGCTTTGCTGCAAAACATCTTCGGCTGCTTTACAGAATCTTCCGAATCCAAATATATTTGCCATGGCGATGTTTGTGTTCTTCGGAATCAGAAGAAACCTGGGAAGAAGAATATGATGTCGACCTCCACCAACAACAAACCAAAGCAAAGCAATCGGAATTTCCTCGCCATTCTTTCCGTCAGAAGAGCTTCAACGACCTAAATGTGTTTACCTATATCGTTCATATACATATATATATATATGTACACACTGTAGAGGGATAACCTGTAGATTGTTTGATAATGGGTTATTGTTGTTTTATGTCTGGGTTGTTTATTTTGATAGCTAACAGGCCAGACTTCTGGGAACAACATTAGATGTTTCTGAGTTCTGAACCGTTTGTTTCATTTGTTAGAAAAGTATGCTTCAATATTCTTGATCTTTGATTTTGATAATTTAAGATTACTTTTATTTCGACGTAATAAAAGAAATACTGTAAAAGTACTCGCTCGTTAATGCATTGTTCCGCGCTGCCCGGATGTAAAAATTGAATATATGTAATTATTATAGATTATTTTGTGAACGGAATGTGGATTTTCTTGATTTAAAATGAAATGATTATTAATATTTTCTTTAAATTCTTGTAATTACATAAATACGGAGCATTTATTTTAAGATTTTAGTGGGGCAATAACCGCGATTGTAAATATTTTTATGTGTTGGAAATATATTATTGTAAATAAAAGTGTTGGAAACTAAATTAAGTGTAAATAAATAAAGCAATCATTGTGTCGTTGAAGAATCACTATCTTAGAAGTGATTTCGTTTTGATCGGTGTAATTGGAAATGGACGTCACCCCTTAAAATTAACACAGTATTTCCAAATTCGTACACTTGAATTAGGAAGATGAAACTCAAAAGGATTACTCTTCTCGTAAAAGGCGGGAGATAAATTGGAACAAACTCGGGTAAACCACACTAGGTTCAATTCCCAGGAAAGATTTGAGGGGCCATAGATGGTCCCGCTTAAAATCTAATCTCCTAGACAGAATATTGCACTAATGTAATTTAGTAAAACTTCAGAATTTTTAGAGAGCAAGAACGGGAGAGAAAAGAGAGAATTGAGTTTTCTTATTTTTATTTGTTGTGAAAAATGAGTAGAATAGTATGCTATTTACATTGTTTTTAGAAGGGGCAAATGGTAAAATAAAGTGTTAGTTTCCAAAAATAGTAGAGGATTTTCCTCAATCGAAAATATTCTACAACAGAAAATATTTTGAAAAATATTTCTGATTTGTATTACCAACATTACCCCACTAATGCAAAAGAATTGGAACATTTTGTAAACGTAAGAAAAGGTAAAACATGAGAAGAGCAATAGTGAAATTAGTCGCTTAAGCTCTAGTATCTTGTGGTTTTGAACTAATACGTAGTGAAATGAGTGACTCTTCTCTTTAACAAGTGAACGAATATTGAACTTGTTAATATAGGGGTTAACTCATGACACATGACTAATCTCAAGTCCAATTGAGTTCCGCAATAGATCAACAATTTAGCCAATAGACCTTGGGATACTGGTAAGTGCTCTAGAAAAATAGCCCAACGTTTTTAATAAAAGGTGGATAATCCTTCACACTTACGTAGGTGATTTCATAAAGTCTATCTCAGTATAGATCACCCGAACCAAGGCTATGAAATTATTAAGAGCATTTAATAAGCTCAACCTCTGAGTTTTATAATTCGATGAATTCATCAAGTCTATCTCAATAAAACCACCCAAACACTGGAATTAAATTCATTAAGAGCATTTAATATGCTCAACCTTTCAGTTTTATAATTCAATGAATTCATTAAGTCTGTCTCACTAGGACCACCCAAACTCTAGGCTATGAACTCATTAAGAGCAATGAGCTCATCCTTATGCATGTACATTGTGCGCCTTAGGGATAGGTAAAGATGTACACTATGAGTCTTTCCATGGTTTCATTTGACCACATTGAACTTTGAAGATTAAGTTGGGTATCCACCATGAATTCCTCAACCAGTGGGCTTAAGATCCATCCCCCTCAACAAATTAATAACCATTTTCCTGCATAACCCTTTGGTTAGTGGATTAGCTAGGTTCCTCTTAGATTTTACATACTCCATGGTGAGTGCTCCATTCTTTATTAAATGTCTCACATATTCATGTCTTATTTGTAAATGTCTTTTCTTGCCATTGTAAGCCTGGTTTTGAGCAACACAAGCGGCGACTTGTGAATCATATAATAAGGACACAAGAGGTGTAGGTTTCCCCCATAAAGTAATCTTTGCAAGCATATTCTTGAGCCACTCGGCCTTTTGCCCAACTCAGTCAAGAGTTATAAACTTTGATTCCATCATGGAGTGAGAAATACACATCTGTTTAGTAGACTTCCAAGAAATATTTGCTCCATCTAAAATACAAACATACCCACTTACAGAGCTAACTTTATTAGTTACCCAGTTTGCATCACAATATCTCTCTAGAGCTGAAGAATATCCGACAAATTCCAACTTCCAAGTTATTATATTTTAATTTCACTCAAAATTATTTGGGGAAAGTTTAACCTTGATAGCATAGTAACTTACAAACTATGACACTATCCCCCACTTACTATGTCGATGCCCTCATTGACATGAAGCCACACTTTTAGTAACCTTGTTGCGTCAAGTCAACATTTCAGTCTCGAGTCCATCTTGGGCCTTCAAGGCCAAAGATTATGATTCATTCAATGTGCATAAGACATAGACTTGAATTTGGTCTCATTTCAATCGTTGATGTAGTCTTGTTTATGCCAATTCCTCCATCGAACACTTACGCTCAATGCCACAACATATAATAATTAAGTTGCAACCTTGAGGAACCCTTAATGGTATGACCCTTTGTAACGATCCAAATTTTAAGGTCATTGGAAAAGTGAGTTTTTGGGTTTTCGATTTTGAAAATTAGATTCGTAAATATTTATTAGAAATATTTACGAAGTTAAATGAGAGGTTAATTAGATTTTAATTAAGTAAATTTAGCTTAATTAGGGTTAATTAAGTATATGGATTAAATTGAATAAAGTGTGAAAGTTTAATTATAAACTATAGAAAAGTCAAAGGACTAAATTAGCAAATAAGCCTTATGTGACAAGTGTGTGATAAGTATAAATACATTTGTATTATTATAATTGGTACAAATGTATGTAAATAAATGTATTTACTTATTTTTAAGAGATTAATAATTATAATAATATAATAGTTAATAATATAATAAAAGAATAAAGAAATGAAATAAAAAAAAAAGAAAGAAAGAAGGCACGATTAGCGGGGAAAGAAAGAAGGAAAATGAAAAGAAAAGAAAAGGAAAATTAGGGTTTTAGGATTTCAAGCTTGATTGGTAAGTTAATTTAATCCCTTTTCTTGTAATTTTGGTGTCTATGGAATCCTAAGAAGAAATACTATTTGAGTTATGTTGAAATTTAGGAAGATAGTGAATTTTTATATATTGATTAAGTTGTATAAATTGAAGAATTATGAGATAAAATGATAGAAATTCAAGTTAGAAGTAGGAGAAGGATTAAATAATAAAAGAGATATAAGTTTTGTTATAGTAGGGATTAAATTGTCTAAATTGTAGAATTGATGTTTTATATTGAATATGAAGAGTTGAAACTTGTTTAAAGTGATAATTGAATGAAAATATAGGATTTATTTTGAAGAAAAGAATGGTTATGGTGGAAGGACTAACTTGGAATTTATGTAAAAGTTACATAGAAATTAAAGAGTGTGTTATTAAATAACATATATTGATAATTTTAAATGTTAAATTTTATGTAGCCAACGTAGCACCAGAAACGTCATCGAAAAAGGGAAAGGAGAAAGTGAACGAGGATATCGAACAAACCTAAGAATTTTAGTTTGTATTACTATAAACTATGCTTAATGATTTAATACAATGTAATTGTTATTTTTAATAGTTAGAATGTATAATGAATGATATGATGGAAACTGTTACTACTTCTGTATTGAAATGAAACAATTTGAATATCATATTAACAGTGTCGGGCTAGTCGGATACAATTGGCATGCCATAGGATTGGAAGTGTTCAGGGATATTCTGACTGTGTGTCGATAAGACACTATATGTGTCGAATACTGTGACTATTCCAGATTCGTTCCGAAGAGGTACTTCGTACCTGACTATGACTGTTACTGTTATTGTTACCCTACGATGTATTCAGGTTTCAGTCGATGAAACACTGTATATTATCCCCGGTGTGTGGGTTGGATCCGCGTATCTGTTTAGGTCCGAGTTATGTTAATAGGGGTAAATGAAAGTACTGAAGACAAATACTGACTGCTATTGATTATGTGACTGTGACTGCTATATGATTATTAAAAGGTATCGAATGATATGAAACATATATAAAGAATTGCTTAATTACATTTAAGAGCTATAAGATGAATACAAGAGATTAAGTTATTAAGGTTATGAAAGTAAATCTTTTAAGTTACAATACATATATACGGCTTATTATTGTTCTAAGCATTAGTTTATAGAAATACCACTGAGTGTATAATCAGCGTACGGTTTGTTTTTCCGTACGTAGGATTAGGTACGAAAGAAAGTTAAGGACTCAGCATCCAAGCCAATCCCCAACTCAAAGTGGTGAAGTACCTTTCTTTTGGTAAATTGGCATGTACCTAAGCTGATAAGATTTTATTTTGTAAATGATAAGAATGAGCATGAAATATGTTGAAACATGGTATGAAATGTGCATATTTTGGAAGTTAAACTTACATGAGTTTGACTAGTATCATAATACAGTATAATTATGATATGAATTGTGGTACATAATCTTTAAGAGGTATTGAAGTGATTGAATGAATATTTGCTAAGTTTGAATGGTATAAAGAATGATATTTGATTTAAGAACTATTAGTAAATGTTTGGGCATGAATTAGATGTGTTTAGCATGTGAAAATAGCTTAAAAATGATCAAAAATCATGTTTTCACACGGCCAAGTCACATGGGTGTGTGCTCAGGCCGTGTGGCTCTCTGTTTATGTCACATGAGCTGTCCTCACGGTCGTGTGTGCAAGTCAGATCTGCCCATGGCCTAGCCCCACGACCATGGGAACCCTACGGGCTAGCCACACTGCCATGTCCTAGGCCACACAGGCGTGTGCCCCTATCTTCAAGGTAAAATTTCCAAAGTTACCGGTTTAATCTCAAATTACTTTTAAAGCATGTATTGGGCCCCGTAGACCCATATTAGGGACTTTATAGTGTAATTTGAGAAGTTGCGATTTGGAAATGCAAATTTATGACTCGATTTTTATAAATGCTAGTGTATAAGTCCGGTAATGTCTTATAACCCTATTCCGATGACGGTTTGGGGTTAGGGGGTGTTACACCTTTTGTCGATTGAATATTACTATGCTTTTGATACTTAAAAATGCATCCTTCTAGATGTGGCACCAATCACATTCTTTCGACCCCAACACTAAAGTTCTCAACATGGAAAATTCAGACACATTGGCCATCTCCAACTTAGGCCCTCTCGATCCCTCCATGGTCACCCCATTGGGTATGGCCATTTTGGCCAACCACAACACATGCGACACCAACGAACTAGGTCAATCTCTATATCAATTTTGGACTTTAATGCTCATTCACACAAACTCTATGCTGCACAATCTCATAGGTTACCTGAACAAGACATCCCCCATTAGTTCTCTTGTTCAAGCTTTCAGACTTGATAATCCTCTAGTCTGATTTAGTTAAAATTTATGTGACACTTGGACTAGCTCCATAAATCTCATGTATTAGTAGCTCATCATGGATAAAGGCATTGTAAGCCCTATCTCAAACACAAGGATTCAACGATTCGCTCATGGTCCTTCGACCAACTCAAACTCAAGGGTCCTCCAACCAACTCAAACTTAAGGGTCCTCTAACCCACTCAAACTTAAGCTTACTAGACCTTCCAAGCCCATCTTGACCGCAATAGCCCACTAGCCAACACAAATAGAGCTTGCAACTACTCCAATGCTACTTAGGCACACTTTTGTACTACTTAGGTGCCTTCAAACCGATTGCCTCAATATCACACTAACATATTTATAAATCCAATTTTCCCTCTATTGTCTATTTTTTTTTCTCTCTTTCGAGATTTGAACCCTAGGACCTTTTAGGATTTCACAATCCCAGAGTTTACAATCAAATCTCTTAGGCTCAACTCTCAACTTAGAACAGGAAAATAAGAGTTAAACCACCCAAGATCTGAATCAACAAAGACAAACTCGCGTTCCAACACTTTAAATCCCTCTACTCATGTTACAAGATCGACTTCTAAATTGCTTATAGGAGCCTTTATTGGTTCCAACAGTGGGAAACAAAAACAATTCTCATGTTTAAACAGCAGTAAAGAAATCAATTCTGAATAGTTAGAAATATACTACTGCATACAAAATCGTTAACACTGCAAGAAAGCAAACTAAGTGTAAATAAATAAAGCAATCACTGTGTAGTGGAAGAACTACTGCCTTAGAAGTGATTTTGCCTTGATCGATGTAATCGAAAATGGACGTTAGCCCCCAAGTTTAACATAATACTTCCAAATTCGTACACTTGTATGAGGAAGATGAAACTCAAAAGGAATGCTCTTCTCGTAAAAGTTGGGAAATAAACTGGAAGAAACTCGAGTAAACCACACTAGGTTCAATTCCCATGAAAGATCGGAGGGGTCACAGATGGTCCCGTTTAAAATCCAATCTCCTAGACAGAATACTGCACTAATGTAATTTAGTAAAACATCAGAATTTTTAGAGAGCAAGAACGAAAGAGAAAATAGATAACTGAGTTTTCTTGGTTTTCTCTATTGTGAAAAATTAGTAGAATAACCTTCTATTTATATTATTTTCAGAAGGGAAAAATGGTAAAATAACAGTATTAGTTTCCAAAAATAGTAGAGGATTTTCCTTAACAGAAAATATTCTACAACAGTCAAAGGTTTTTCCTCAATCAAAAAATATTCTACAACAAAAAATATTTTTAAAAAATATTTCTGATTTTGCATTACCAACACTATGAACTCAGATGCTAAGTCAGATATGGTTGTTGGGAATCAACAAATATCTCAGGGGACTATTTGACTCGAGATACTGTAAATTGGAGTTTGTTGATACAAATAATAAGAAGGCAGATGAGGCAAAAGTTCACATGGTGGAGAAGAGCCATGTGAAGAGCTGAGCTAGTTGAGGACGATTGGGCAAAGCTTTGGCATATAAAGTGGTGTTTTGACTTTGATAGTGAGGAATGAGGCTATGGGCTATCCTCTGGCCTCGACATGTGGCCAAAAAGGTTCTCCTAGGTATGTTAATTAGGGAGTTGGATAGTTTTCTAGTCGAGAAGGATTAAATTTATAAGTTTGGCAACTAGACAGTGATATATTGTGTGTACTTGATGAGGATTCATTTGTTATACATAAAGCGAAGAGACTAGACAACAAAGTAAAAAAAGGTCTACGTGCTGAGCACACCATATAGGTAGGCGAGGTTTATGATCTTAGCAAGGTACCAATATGAGGTGAAGTAACACTAGGTACAATAAAACATCTCTGAGAGAGTTCAAAAGAGATATACATAGACTTTTAATTGCTCAAAAGATGTTTAGCATGCCTTGCTCCATCGGAGAGGAGTATTAAGGGCCTTGAAATAGTAAACATCTTTCGACCATTTTAAGATGAATTTATTCAAGGTGACTACACTTCTTATTAACAATTAAATTTCTTATATATTTTGATAGATTCATATCAAGTATAACATGTATCCTTTTTGAGTTTACATCACTGCCTCATTAGAAATCATTAATACCAAGACTAAATGCACAATTTGTTGCATTTAACTACGTAGTGTATTCCCTAAGCACATGGAACACTTCTTAAAAGGTCTCAAACATTTTATTCCATAAAATCACTATTGACCAATATATCATTAACATAGACTTTTGTATTCTTTCCAGTTGAATTTATTAACTATTGACAAGTGGCACATGTATTCTTTACCCAAATGACAGTACTTTGAAACAAAGCAATCAATCATTCATGATAAAGGAAGCTTTCTTTTGATCTTCATAACCATCATGATTTGATTATACCTAGAAAAGACATCTATGAAGCTTATGTACTTATGACTAACTGAGGCATCAACTAGCCTCTTTATGGACAGTAGAGAGAAGCTATCTTTAGGGAATGCCTTGCATAGTCTGGTGAAATTTACACACATTCTTAATGTTTGTTCTTTATTATCACAACATTGGAAACTCATTCTAGGTATATCATTTCTTAAAGCTACTAGTTTGTCCACCTCTACTCTTATAGCATGAACCACTACTAGGGTGATCCTCAATTTCTTCTATTTGAGTGGCTTAACATTTGGGTCGAAATTCAAGGAATATACTATCATCGCAGGGTTGACATCTAACCAAGTGAACACATCGATTTATCCATCAGCAAATTACCTAGAGTTGTTTATCTCTTTCTGTCCTTAAGAACACTAACAAAAGAAAGAAATATTTTTAGGTCACGTGGGTTTTATAATTTTTTTAAATTGGGTTGGGTTCTAAACTTTTAATTTTAATTTAGGTAGGTAAATCTACATTGTTTCATTAAAAACTTAAGATTTAACATAAACAAATTTTGATTTTAATTTGAACGGACTGATGATTAGAGTTTTTATTATATAGCAATTTGACACGAATTCGAGTTGTGCTACTTTAACTTAATATTATATAAAAAAAAATACAAATGAATCTAATTGAATACTTAAAACATTTATGGTCAAAATTATACAAATTGCCATAAACAAATGCTGACGTGTAAGAGTTACCAGTACTTTTTAAGGTTTCCTTCATGCAAATATTGACAAAACTCAGTATTTTTGTTCTTATTTTATTCTATTTATTTTTTATTATGATGTATGTAGCCCTCAATCTTTGATTCTCCTTAGAAAAAAAAATTATATCTGGTGGCTCCTCACGCAATTGCCTAAACAAAATGTGTTCAGTAGAAAAACTAAAGATTAATTTTTGAAAAATGAGAGAAAATTAGAAAATTTGTTTTAAATGGGAAAGTTAAAACAAAGATTTTAAAGTTTAAATTTAAGTAATAGTTAGACATGGGTTCAAGTATAAATAAATTTAGGACCTTTTTCATTTTTATTAACGACAAAAATTTATTCTACTTTTACTAAAAATAAAAATTATATCACTTATGTTTATTTAAATTAATTAATTATTATATTAGTAACACTAATTTATCTGAAAAAATCTACCTTAATTTAATTACTTCTTATTTCTTATAGTTTTTTATTAAAAATATTGAAATATTTTATTTTTAGATTTTAGATTTTATAATTTTAAAAATAAATACTAAATTAACAAAAGTATGATCATTGAATGCTAAAAATTTATTTATTTATTTATTAATAATTGTCACATATACACACGAAATTAAACAGAATTATCGTTGGAGATTCAATGTCTAAATTACGAAAATTAAATTTTAAATTTCGTTAAAGTACAGGGACTGTGGTCATATTTAAACCTTTTGTATGTCATTGACAAAACTACCCTCTATTCGACTATTCCCTCCGTTGTTTCCCTCTTCTTCCTGTGTTGTTTAGTGCTCTTTCCTTTGGTTGCCAATAATGGAGAAACTGAAGCAAGCAGTGAAAGAGATCGCCTACTACCGACACCAAGCTAAGTTTTCCAAGCTTCATCTCTCTCTTATTCCTTTCCTTTCCTTGTCTTCGTCTCTCTACGGCGCCCTTCTCTATACTCGTCAGTCTCTTTACCGCTCTGGTTTCTTCTCTAAGAACAGGTCCATACGACACACTCCCCCTCATTAATTATATATTAAAGCTTAGTTTGGAGGATATTACCTTCAAGTTAATTATTTGTTTGTTTTGTTTACTTTATTGGGTTTTTGTTTTTGAAGGTTGCCAGTGCCGGTAATCAGTGTTGGGAATTTGACGTGGGGAGGAAATGGAAAGACCCCAATGGCTGAGTTCATAGCTAAACGCTTAGCTGATTATGGAATTTCACCTCTCATTTTGACGAGGGTATTCTGTTTTTTCCTCAATTATCTTCATTTTTGTACTTGTTTTTTTTGCACTATTCATTGTTGTACTTGATTCTTCATATGGTAGGTTAGGAGGTCTGCATGGGTTTGAATATGAGTCAATTTGGAATTGGATCATCAACCTTTTCAAATAAAATCGGGTCGGGTTGGTAACCTTTTTATCGCCGTTTTATGTACTGATCAGGTTGGGTTTGAAGTCTTGTTCCTGGGGGGTTATTAGGCTTTATGTTTATTTAGGTGCGGATCATTTTGGGTTTCGATATCGGTATAGTTCCTAACTGGGTAAGGTTGACCCAGGTTTTGGCAACCTTAAGGGATTGGTTTGCTTGTCTTTCAGCCATTGAGATAGTTTGTACATTGTAGCTGTAATATTTATATCGGTTTCTTGATGTGGAAGATTGACCATTGGGTTTAAGTAAGTTTGAGTGGATTCTAATTGTTTTGAGTTTTGAATTTCGATGTTTAGCGGCCAAGAATAGAGCTAACTTTTATCTCGGTTATTGTCACTTTCAATTTGCAACTCCATTATAAAATTTGGTTCTCTTGAAGGGCTATGCCGGTGGAGATGAAGCTAAAATGCTAAAAAGGCATCTACTTGGGGGACCTGTAAAAGTTGGTGTAGGTGCAAATAGGGTGGCCACTGCCAATTTGTTCTTTGAAAAATATGGATATGTAGATTACCGTGGTAGTAAATTCTTTGAGAGAACCTATCTTGACCCAAAAATGGGAAGTCATGTTGGTTCACAAAAAATTGGTGCAGCAGTTTTAGACGATGGTATGCAGGTATGAGTATGACAGTTTCTTTCGTATTCCTCGCATTGTTCTATTGCATGTCTTATTACGTAGTAATTATCTCTTAGCTAGTTTTTGTATATTAACAAGAAATTATATGGCCAAATAACTTCTCTTGGTAGTTCCCTATTTCTTGCTAAGCTGATGAATTCATTTTTATGCCAGCAGTTCTTGTTTTAGGATTTGATATGCTTTTATATTTAGTTTCTGCATTTCCCTTTATCTGGGTAATTTTTAAGCAAAAAAAACATTTATATGCTGATAAGTAATCATCTCATGTGTATGGAAGGCAGCATTGGAGCTTATGTCGTGACCTAGAAATTGTAATGATTAACGGACTAATGCCTTGGGGAAACTGCAAACTACTTCCTCTTGGACCCTTAAGAGAACCTTTAATAGCAATCAAACGTGCCAATATTGCTGTAGTCCATCATGCTGACCTGGTATGATGAACTGAGCTTTCAAGTTGTACTTTTCTAAAAGATAATTTCTCATTCTTCAATAAAATTTCTGCATATTTTGGCTTATGTTTTTGTAGGTGGACTATGTTAAGGAGTTGACTAAAAGCTCATGCTTAAAATCATGCAGGTGTTGGAACAAAAGCTCAAAGATATCAAGTTAGTGCTTCAAGAAATCAAGGAGTCACTTCCTATTTTTTACACCAGAATGACTCCCTCATATTTCTTTGAACTGAGAAATATAAGCACAAAGATGCATTTGGGAGCTGTGCTCGATGCAGTTGTCTTATGTGTTTCTGCAATCGGTTCTCCCGATGCTTTTGTGCGGGCGATGGAAAAGGTATTACTATTAATGTTATTTATTTTCCGGTTTAGTTAACATGTGATGCATAGTGGAGAGTCTTCTACATCACTTATTTCTTTCATATTCATCTCTATGAAGGAATTTTACTGTGTTCAATAACTTGCTGCAGATAGGACCATTATTTGTCGATCGATTTGACTTCAGTGACCATTACTCGTTTCAACTTAAGGTACAGTGCTCCTCCTTTATTTAAACTTGTCTGGAGACAACTTTAATCTCTTTGCAAGAACAATGGATAAAAGACACAGACCTTGTTAGACTCCTAACTGATCATTTTAGTCTGCCGTTTTTCATTCTTTATATCCTAGATCTATTTTCCATGCAATCATGTTCTGGTTTCGTGACTTTATATCCTAGATCTATTTTCCATGCAATCATGTTCTGGTTTCGTGACTTTATATCCTAGATCTATTTTCCATGCAATCATGTTCTGGTTTCGTGATGTCGATGAAACCTAGGATATTCATATGATGAGAGAGCGGCTTAGACAACTCGAGGACAAGTTTGGTTATAAGCCAATTGTTATAGTTACAGAAAAAGTGAGTAACCGAGAAAGCTGGCTTTGATGCGTACAGAAGGTTTCTCTTGATACGAATCCTTTAAACATGTTAAACTCTATTATACCAGGACTATGATCGAGACCCCGAGATTCTGAAACATTTGCATCCTTTCAAAGTTCTGGTACTCTGTTCTGAAATGCAGATTATACCTTGTAACGGCTGCAATGAGGATAGCTTCAAGTCGTTATTGAAGGAGCTACTGGAAGTGTAAATGCGTATCAGGTGCAGATTACATTCAGCTTTTAGACACCATGGTAATTGCTTATGCCATGCATGCTGTGGCTGAAGTTGCTTGAATGAACATTGAACGAATGACACATTCAAAGAGTTTTTGGACCATAGTGTTTCGGTTTCGGTTTTAGTATATTTGGTCCAATTATATGAATACCTATTTGATTTCGGTTTTGAGCTTTTAAAAAACTAAAATATTGCTTATTAACCGATTTTTTTTTTAAAAAACTAAACTAAACTGAACCGAACTGAACTATTATTCATACTCAAAATTCAGATGGACTGATTTGGACTGTTTTTGGGCCTTCTATCCTAGTCACAGTCACCTGTAAGTAGGCCGAGATTTGCTATTTGCCCATGAAGGCCTTGATTTAGGCAATTTAGGTTCAAATTTTTGACATTGTTAAAGAGTAAAATTTGAAATTACTCGGAACCATTTTTTTAAAGGGTTACTGTATTGAAATCATCATCTCCAACTTTATCATGTATATGAAACAATGAATTTTGTACTTTAGGATTTATGAAAATTATATTAGTTTCTACCTTTTTATTTTATTTTGCATTGAATTTGGATTTGGTTACAAGTATATTTAGTATTAGCACATACCAAATATGTTCATTGCATGTTGGAAATTAATCAAGCAGGGTTAGAAATATCATGAATTTGAATGTTCTTTTTTTTCATAATTGTAAATATAGTGCTGCCCTTATGGTTCTATTCTTATGCATAAAAATTTCCCTTTGAAACAAGAAAAGTTAATTGTATTGGCCCTGCACCAAAACAAGACAAATAGCATAGAAGCAAAGATTTTGTCGAGTTCTCCAGATATATAGGAAGAAGACAATCAAGAGGGCTTGAAACAAAGCGTGAACGCAAGTGAGACAGGTTGAGTCAGTGGTGATCCATTTGGCATCTTTATGTTGCAAAGAGCTCCACGCCTCTTATCCTTTGAAAGCACTCATTTGTGGTGGTACATCACACCATCAATAGATAAAAACCATGGTCCCATCTATTTTTCATTGGGCTGCGTCAAAGTGTCTCCACCGGCTAGCCTTCCACCAACCAACTTGCCCTTGTGGATCAATAGCTATAGTGGGGGGTTGTGCCAGCTTTCCAAATTCATTTTGTCCATAAAAGAACAATGGTTTTCTTCAATTATAACTGTTATTTGGTCAAATTTCTTGGTTCTTTATTTATTCATTCGTGTTCTTCGTTCAGTTGACTCCCAACCCTGATAATATATTATATAATTCTATGAACTAGATTATGACACATCATTTAAAATTTTTTAGAAATAAATATACCTTCATTTTCAATGATGTGCCATTTTTTGATTCACTGGCCATGCATAAAACTATATAAATTAGAGTTTATGAGTCAGATAAGATCAAACATTGTAATAGCAGTATTTAATTTCTTTATGCTTTGCCGGCCTTAAAATTAATTTTTGGGTTTGGATGTTTTATTAACAATATATTGTTTTTGTTTAATATATATGATATATTTGTTCTGTTTGTTTATAGTAGCTAACAAAGAACCCACACAAATCAGTGAATAGCTTGGGAGTTTGGGTATGTATCTATAGCCAAATTAATTGTGTGAACTAAATCTAATTTAAAATGATTGATTATTAATTAGTTGAAAGTAACTAGAAAACCGAAATAGTATGGGTAATAACCCTAAGAAAGTAATTAAAAAATGGAAAGTAGTTCGAGTATGGGACGGTGCCATTCGATTGCTTATTATGATATCTATTTCCAGCTTTAAAATAAAATAAAAGCTGAGACATGGAACGTGACCATGAATCAAATGGTAGGAAAATGGAAAATGGAAAATGGGATCCACACCTGAACTGAATTAGTTTGTTGTCTGTCTTACCACTCATTGGGTTCTGTCTGAATCAATGTGGTGGGCTCACACACCATCCAACTCCAACTTACACACGCTTACAGCTTTATATTCTTAAAGCATCCCATTCATTCCTTTTTATTTTATTACATAACTTCGTAACATGTTTCATTCACTCTCTATTAATAATTAACATGTTTCATTCACTCTCTATTAGAAATCATCAATTTTTTATATTAAATAATTTTTTATTTAATATTTAATATACAATTTTTTATTTAATATTTAATATACATATAATTTTTTATTCAAAAGAATAGAGCTCCACTCTCTTCCGTCCTCAACCCGACACTGTCTATAAAAAGAATATGAAACTCTTACATCTTCATCTTCCCACTTTAAACCAAAGTTTTTTCTTCAATAAAGAAATGGATGATGGTAGACGTTTTAGGGTGAAGAACTTCTTGTTGTTTTTGTTATTCTTTTGTTTATTGAGTTTGAGAATGGAGTTTTCGAGAGCTCAAATGGTGCCGGCGGTGTTTGTTTTCGGGGATTCGTTGGTTGATGTAGGGAACAACAATTACCTTCCGGTTTCCATTGCAAAAGCAGATTTTCCTCACAATGGAATCGATTTTCCAACCAGGAAACCAACCGGGAGGTTTAGTAATGGCAAGAATGCAGCTGATTTGCTTGGTAAGTAATCTTCACAACTGGGATGAGTTTTTGGATGATAATTGAATTAAGTTTCATCGTAAAGCACTACGAATTTACTGAAAGTAGCCATGCAAATTAAATTTAATTAATCGCTTTTTTTTTTCTTTCTTTCTTTCTTTCTTTTGTCAACATTATAAACTACCCTTTTCTGCCATGTTGTGATATTTGTTAAGTTTAGGCTGTGATTAAATATTTATCAATTTTTCATGAGTATTGTTGAAGATATGGGTCAAAATACGATAGTTTATTGTTTCAAAATATTCATAATGTATGTATGCTTTAATAACAATTATGAATTAAAAAAAGAAAAAAGGCTGAATTACTTAAAAAGTTAAAAGAGTATTGATGCTCATCTGGGTTGATTGAACGTATAAAAAGTTGAATAAGATTCTTAAGTAGTAATATTAAAACAAAGCCAAAGTATCATTCATTGATGCTCATCAGCTTTATCCTTAGTTGAAAATTTTAACGAATATTTTAGTTTACAGATAATGTTTGAAATATTTGTGAATCTCAAAAGTCCTTTCAACTCGGAAAATATTTGATTTGATTATCTCCCAAATTGAAAGCAACCTACTTTCATTTAAGACTCACATAAAATAATAAAAAACATCTGACACATAAGAGTAACTTCACCTTTGACTACTTAGTAGGATTAGATTTATTGTATTCACATTGTTCCATTTACATAATATTGTTATTTGGGCAGCTGAAAAATTAGGGTTACCAAGTTCACCACCCTATCTTTCTTTGTTAAAGAAGACAGATGAATCATCATATATAAACGGCGTTAGCTTCGCCTCAGGTGGTGCCGGAATCTTCAATGGCACTGATCAAACTTACGTAAGTCTCTAATAAATGTCATGTGTACGAATCAATTGTTTCTCAAATGTAGCTATATTAGGGTTTGTAGTTTCACATGGTTTGCCAAATTTCTAGGGTCAATCCATTCCTTTATTAAAACAAGTGGACAACTACATTGTAGTATATAAAAGTTTGGTGCAACAAATGGGATCACCTGGTGCAGAAAAGCACCTTTCAAAATCCCTTTTCACCATTGTTATCGGTAGCAATGACATATTAGATTATTTTGGATCGTCTGATCTTAGAAAGAAGAGCACCCCACAACAATTTGTGGACTCGATGGCCAACAACCTAAAAGGACAACTCAAGGTAACTAATTAAGTGATATTTGCATTGGAAAGAAATAGTGAAACTTGATCCTAAAATTTCATCATTCTTTTGGCAGAGACTATACGAAACTGGTGCACGTAAATTCGTTTTAACCGGTATCGGAGCGATAGGGTGTATTCCTGCAGAAAGGGTTAAAAACAAAACCCATGAATGCAATGAAGAATGCAATTTTTGGTCTGTCAAATACAATGAAGAGCTAAAGGCAATGTTGAAAGGGTTAAAATCAGAGCTTCAAGGCATAAACTACTCTTACTTTGATACTTATAGTATCATGCAAAATGTCATCCAAAAACCATCTTCTTATGGTATTATATATATATATAACTTGTGGTTTAATTAATTTATGCAATTTTTGGGTGGGTCATTTAATTGTTTTAGGTTTTGTTAAAAGGTTTGAGATTTTTCAATTTATGGGTGCAGGGTTCAATGAGATAGAAAGTGCCTGTTGTGGGCTTGGGGATCTGAAAGCTAAAGTCCCTTGTGTGCCCATTTCGAAATATTGCTCCAATAGGAAGGATTATGTCTTTTGGGATCTGTATCATCCAACTGAGGCGACGGCTACGATTTTTGTGCATACTCTTTTTGATGGCCCTTCACAATACTGTATCCCAATGAATGTTAGGCAACTAGTTTCTGCTTGAACTTATAGTCAAATATCAATTGCTTACAGTACTAAGAGAACTAGATAGTTTGGTTGCGACAACATAATTTTTATGTAACATCACAATTTTAAAAACAATATAACATAAAATAGTTTCATAAGTACAATATAAATATACAATTTCACGATTTATATGACATCATTTATTAGCATATCAAAATTTATGTCAAATACATGAAATACCAAACAGAACATTAACGTCACAAAAAAATATAAGAATCTCAAATCCAATAAATGCATGTTAAGTTGTTTAGTTATTAACTTGAGTTTCATCACAATTCAATATAGCAACCACACTTTTATGTTAAAAGATTTAGATTATTTAACTCTAAGCTTTTCTCTTTAATAAACTAAGTAATAAACTTGTTTGCACTCTCAATTACAAGTTCTCTAATGTACAAATAAGTGCTAAAAACTCTCGATATAAAACTTATCAGAACCTTCGATTTGTTCTATGTTCAATTCGATGTTCAAAAAGGTTTGGACAGAACTGTTCAAGCACATCAACAGAAAAAGAAAAACAATGAGAAAAATAAGCACAAATCCAAAACGCGAGTCAAAGAGATAAGTAAAGAGAGAATCAACAGATGATATTTGTTAACGTGGTTTGAGTTTCCCAATCCTATTATACGGAGCCTCACTTAGAGAATAATTTTATTCTAACAATTCAGCCAGTACAACTCTTGGTTTAAGCCTAACCTACTGAAAAAAACCAGGTAAACTTGAGACTTCAAGAAACAAAAGCTATTTTGAGATTTTGAAAAAGAAGAAATCAATTTTGTATTTTAGACTTAAATCTGCCTTTTTGCACTTGGAATGAAGTATTTATAGACCTTAGAATTAAGAACTCTATAACAGACTTGCTAACAGTCTGTAACAAACTTGGCTAACTCTTAACTGCTTGAATTACAAATACACATCCTTAACATTCATCCATCTTCTCCACATGTAAGACCTGAAGAAAATTCTGAAACCTAGTAAGCAACGTCACCGAAAGCGGTTTGGTAAGAACATTAGCAATCTGATCACACGCAGGAACTTCACCAATCACAACCGTTCAATCAGCTACCTTTTCACGAACAAAAAACAGATCAAGCTCGACATGTTTGAACTAAGAGTGTAATACAGGATTGGCGGCAACGGCAACCGCACTAGAACTGTTACACCAAATATTAGGAGTATCATCAGACGTAACATGGAGTTCCTTAAGAAGCGATAGTAACCAAGTAACATCACTAGTAGCTGCAACAAGACTCCTATATTCAGCCTCAGCCGTTGAACGAGACACCACTCGCTGTTTCTTGGAACACCACAACCTAGGATTTTGACCAAAATAGGCATCAGCATATGCAACCAAAGGCAACCTAGCAGACGGAAAAAAATAACCTCAAAGTCAAGTGTGCCACATAAGTATCATAGAATCCACTTTAGAGCGATCATATGAACAGTAGTAGGATTATGCATGAACTGAAAAATTCAGTTTACGACATATGCAATATTTGGCCGAGTAAAAACAAAGTACTACAACGCTCTAGCAAAACTTCTATACTCAGTTGGATCAGGTAGACTATCTTTGTCACCTTTAGATAAAGGTGTCAAGCTAACCATTGGTGTAGAGACACTCTTTGCTGCAAACATCGAAATTCGGTCAAGAAGATTACGGGCATACTTCTTCTGGCATAGATGAAGACACCCGGAGGAAGAAAGTGCAACTTCAATCCCGAGAAAATAGTGGAGATCACGCATTTCCTTAGGCGAAAACTCATCATTCAACAACTTGACAAACCAGTTGATAGAGGTAGATAGATTTCCGGTGATGATAATATCATCGACGTACACCAGAACATAAACAGTAGAATCGAACTGAACTTGCACAAATAAAGAAGAATCAGATTTTGAACCGAAAAAACCAACTGAAACAAGAAACTGCTTCAGCTTTTCAAACCAGGCCCGAGGAGCCTGTCGAAGACTATATAGAGCTTTCTTTAGGCGACACACAAGGGGCTTGCCATTTGAATCAAACTGAACATACCCCGGCGGTTGATGCATAAAAACCTCTCTATCAATATCACCATTCAAGAACGTATTGTTCACATCGACCTGACGAAGTGACCAACCTCGAGATACAACAATAGAAAAAATGGCCCTGATAGTAGCAGGTTTCACCACTGGACTAAACGTGTCTTGAAAATCACACACTAGGACTTGAGAACAACCTTTTGCGACAATCGTGCCTTATAATGAGCAATAGTGCCATCAGGATTTTTCTTAACCTTGAAAAGCCATTTACACCTAATAATCTTGCTGGTGGCAACAGAGAAGAGCATCGTATTCAACCTGAGCTGCAACACGCCACTCAGATATAGAAAATGCTTCTTCAATTGTGGACGGTTCTACAACTTCAACTGTCATGGCTTTTGGTTTAAAATACCAGTCTTCGATCAAGTAACCATTGGATGTGCATTTACCTAGGTAAATAAGACTCCAGACATAAAGATACGGCAATAGTGGGCGTAGTAGAGGAAGGATCACCAGTACTAGTGGTTGACGGTCTCGAGTCGATTGACGCTTGACCTGGAACCACCCTATCCTGAGGAACTACAGGTGTTGAGCTTGTAAACTGAGAAGAAACTGCTTTGACCAGAGGAACACAAGTGGGTATAATAGTAAGCAAACCACCAAACATTGACGTAGCAGAGGACAGAGACATAAAACGTTGTTCATCAAACTCCACATAACGAGAAACTATAATCTTACCATCAGGAAGAAGACACTGATATCCCTTGTGTTGAAGACTATAACCCTGGAATGTACAAGGCTGTAATCGAAAATCTAACTTATGACGTTGAAACGGGTGTAAATATGGAAAATAGTAACAGCCAAACACTCGTAAGTGATCATAGGTGGGATCACGTCCATACAGAGCCTTATATGGAGTCTGACCATGCAGAACGGACATTGGGAGCTGATTGATGAGATGGACCTCACAACAAAATGCATAGGCCCAAAACTCCATAAGGAGATCTACTTGAGCTAGAACAGTAAGCCTCATATCTACAATATGCCGATGCTTGCATTCAGCCACCCTATTTTGTTCAGAGGTATGTGGACAAGTCAACCGATGAATTATTCCTTGAGAAGCTAGAATAGACGTAAACGCGCGATACTCTCCACCCCAATCACTCTGAAACTGTTTGATAGTTTTGCCAAACTGAGTTTTGACTAATGTCTAAAATTGACGAAAACAATCCACGGCCTGAGGCTTTTGGCGAATCAAATAAATCCAAGTAAAATGGATGCACATATCAATAAACGTCACATAATACCAGTTATTAGCACAAGCAACAGACGCAAGTCCCCAAAGATCAGATACAACCAAAGCAAAAAGATCACTATACTCAGTAGTCGAATTAGAAAATGGCAACTTATGAAACTTCCCTTTTTTACAAGCAACGCAAACATTATCAAGAGAGATTTTATTGAAATTAATATGACACTTATTAAGAACAGATTTGACAACCAACACGGATGGATGCCCAAGACGTTTGTACCACAACAAAAAAATATCATTTGTATCAATCTGTCTCTGAATTCCCACGTGAGTAGTAGAAGGAGTTACAATATTGGGAGCCACACCATTCTGAACAGATGTTCCTAGCAAAGAAAAGTGATACAGCCCATCACGAATACAACCCTTCAACAAGATTTCCCGTGTCACGCTATCCTTAATAACACAATATGTTGAGTGAAATTCAAAAAACACACCATTGTCAGTGGCAAACTAAGATACAGATAGTAGATTTTTTTGTATAGTTGGAACGCACAAAACATTAGATAACCAAAGCAATTTAGAGTGCGTATGTAAAACACCTTGACCAATCGACAAGATCTTAGCGGATGTTCCATCACTCATTAAAGGAGAAAATGTACCTGAATACGGGGTAGCATCATGCAGAACTGATAGATCCCGACAGACATGATTGCTAGCACCTGAATCAGGATACCACAACGTCGTGCCTACCGGCACTGGAATATACGAATCAGTGCTATCATCATTAATGCCAAACTGTGCAGAATTAATATGAGACCCGGATGAGTTAGAATAACCAGACGCGTAAAGGTTACCAACGCGAGGAAGCCCGATGCACGGATTAGACCCAAAGTAAACACGAGTTCGCAGCTTAGTGTGCCAAGGAATTGCCAATGGACCATTATTTAGCTCCAAGCCAAATTGCATATTGTTAGAAACAAGTCCATTCGACCTTGGAAATCCATAAATAGGCCTACCATTGCCTGGCCTACTACTATGTGGCTATGAAAACCGTAGCCCAAGTGGCACATTTGTTGCACGTGGCTCACAAGCAAACATGCCTGGCACCCCACTATTTGGCCGAATACAAGGATTAAAATCCTTTGGCTATTGAAAATAATTTTTACCAGCACCCCAATTTTGATCGACTTCAAATCCAATTCTAGGGCTTCGGGGTTGTTGAGCAATCCAACCATCTCCCCTAAAAACTTCATGAGATGGCACCAGAAGGTACCCAGGAGATGAACCACCTTGTTGTGGTACAAGAATCACCACCAACGACGACTCTTCACAATGGTATCGGTAATAGTACCTTTATGCTAGATGACCATACCGTCCACAAATCTGGCACTAGAGACGTGAACAGAAGCCCCTTCCGCGACCACGAGCAGGCGGACGACAACCACGAAGAGATCCATTCACTACTTGCTACTGTGACGCTTCCACCAGATTCACAGCAAACAAAACTTCTTGAACATTCCTCGCCTGATGAGCCGTGCACTCAAGAAGTGCATCAACCAAATGCTGAAATGGCAAAGGAGTCGAGGATAGCGAAGCGAAGGAGACAACGCCATCAAACTGGGAAGGCAGCCCAGTAAGTATGACCGTCGTTCTTTCAGCCTCCGAAATCCGAAAACCAGACGCTGCAAGAAGAGCACATAACCTCTTTATTTTGTCAATATAGTTTTGGATAGAAAGACTACCTTTCTTGAGGGAATGCAGCTTGTAACGAAGCTGAGACTATTTTGCACTAGTGTCAACTGCAAACAAACTAGTCGCCCTTAGCCACACATCACTCGCGGTTCGTACGTCTGTGAAAGATGATAGAAACAACAAATGATTATGGAAAGTAACTACGAGGTGAGGAGGTTGTCTTGTTGAGTGAAAATCGTCGCAGACGAATTTGTAACAAGACCTCCGTCAAGTGCTTGAATAAACCGCGTCAGAGTAGATATGATACCATCAAGAAATCCAGCTAGGTTATAACCCGCAAGAGTGAATCTCACCTGCTGTTGCCATTGAACAAAGGTGCCCTCGTCAAGCTTCACCACCTCATGTCGAGGAAACGAAGTGATGATCCAATCACCAATAAATACAGAACCACTCGGCTCAATCGAATTAGAGTTAGCTGAAGGCGTGGTAGTCATGCCGGAGGATCAACTAGCGACTAATACCATGAAGAAAACCAGGTAAACTTGAGACTCAAGAAACAAAAGCTATTTTGAGATTTTGAAAAAGAAGAAATCAATTTTGTATTTGGACTTAAATCTACCTTTATACACTTGGAACGAAGTATTTATAGACCTTAGAATTAACAACTCTATAACAGAGTTTGTAACAAACTTGGCTAACTCTTAACTGCTTGAATTACAAATAAACATCCTTAACACCTACCCTCTCCCATAGGATAACTGCAACCCCAAAGTTGAACTCCCAAATACCTCACATTACATACAATCTCTCTCCATGAAAATATCTAAACAAGTAGTGTCTAACAAACCCGCATAAAAATCCCTTTAGCAAAGTTTTGATAGACATAAAACTCAGTAAAAGGCTGAATATATCTCTTAAAATATCTTCATAAAATACCCAAAATAAAACTTTATCATCTAAAATAAACCAATAGCTTAATCACCAAATAAATAACTTAAATGGTAAGGATAAAGATAATGCTTGAGATGAGATTGCCAATCCATCTTTCTACTCTTCCAAATTTCAATCAGCATCATTCATGGCATAAGAATATGTAATAGCTCGTTTTTCAGTGGTGTTGGATATAGTGGTTTTGAAATCCTATTCTCTTATGATCAAATCTGTAAATATTATTAATTAATATTTACGAATTAATTTTAGTATTATATTAAATTTTGGTTTGACAATTTTGTTAATTTGATAGTTAGTTAAGGTACAAGTATTTTGACCCAAAAGTCAATGGTGTAGGAAACGGTGGTCTCGGAACCACATTTCTAACGAGCGAGTCCTTAAATATTATTATTTAATATTTTCAAGATTAATATAAAGTTTAATTAAAATTTGGTTCATTAATTTTTTTCATTTAGATAGTTAATTAAAGTACAAGAACAAAATTGTAAAAGTAGTAAAGTTTAATCGCTAGAGATTTTTAATTACTAAAGGACTAAAATAGTAATTAAACGGTTTGAAGTGGAAATCTTCCCACTTTAGTTGATAGAGGACGGTTGGTGGCATTCGTCCGCATAACATTTATTAAATTATATTATAATTATAATTATAACTAATAAAGTAAATGTTATGTCATAAAATTAAAGAAAAGAAAAGCCATCCTCATCCATTTTAGCTTTCTTATACCGAAACTCAAAAGAAAACAACCAAGCCATTGTTTGAATGCTCCAAACAATCTGCCTTTCCATGGTAAGGTAAATCGAGCTTTTTTTTGTAAATTTTATATTTTAGGATTGCTGTAGCTCGATTTAGCTAACTTATGTGTCAATTCTTAAAATTGTTAAAGTTTATAAATGATACGATTGATGAATGCTTGAATTTTTTAATTTTAAATTGTTAGTTTGTAAGTTTAAAAGTGAAAAATGACTAATTTGTAAAGTGAAAATTGATAGTTTTGAACTTAGAGACTAAAGTGTAAATATTTCAGATTTGGTATAAAATTTCTATAATTATAGATAATATAGGGTTATAGAAGGATGAAATTGAATTCTTTTTGAAAAACGAAGCTTAAATGTGAAAGATATAGCTATTTCGGTTTAGGGACTAAATTGAATAAAATGCAAAACTTTAGGAAACTTTCAAAAAGTGAAATTGAACTGAATTTTGGATATAATAAACTATTAAAAGATGTTTAAAATTGATAAATTGTAATAAATTATTATAGATCGAGATTTGAATCAACTAAAAGATAATTGAAGAAAAGATAAATTTGCGGATTAGTCCTCAATATTTCATTTGCTGCTATTTTTGCCAGGTAAGTTCATTCATGACTTACTTTATTAAATCATGTTATGTATGTATTATATTGTTTTACTTTTTAGTTCGAATTGTTATGCAAATAATGTCTTTTGGCATCAAAGGGACTAAATCATAAACATGAAATAAATTTCTAATATGAATTGATACACGATAATGATTAAATGTGAAATTGATATATGATTGAGTAGTATGTATATGATGATGAAATTTTTACTTTGATTTTTAAAAGTTAATATATCCTAAACTCATAGTTTATATGGAAAATTAAAAAAAAAAATTACCTTAACCAAGGAAGGGGTTGCAAACGATGAAGCTACAGGGAGGAACGGGTGACAAAGTAGTCAAAGAAGGAAGGGGATGGCAAGTAGGCAAGCGATCAACGACCATTGAGAGAGTGGATGGAGTAGTCAAAAGAGGAATAGACATAAAGCCAAAGGGACAAGGGCGAAACTAGGGGGTTGGCGGGGGCCTCGGCCCCCCTTGGCCTCCTAAAAATATAAAAATTTGATTTAATCCTTTAAAAATTATAAAGATATAGGCTATTAAAATTGTAAAATTGTTTTTTTGTTATCGTAAAAATTACAATTTAATTTTGCCCCCTAAAAAAAGTTTTTTGGTTTTGCCCTTATAAAGGGAGTGGCTAACCGAGTAAAGAAAGGCAAGCGATGATGGATACGGTCATCAACGGGAGAAATAGAACGTGGATTCAGTAAGAAACAAAATGTAGTCTCTTAGTTTAGTGCAGAATCAAGGTATAGAGCTATGACACAATATGTGTGTGAAACTATATAGGTGTATCAACAATTGAGTGAAGTCGGTTTAGAAACTACATTGTTGGCAAAGTTGTGGTGTATCAGCATATGCTAGTAATAGTAGTTAACAAAAGCAACTAAATAACTACTATTAGTTGCCTCAACCAACTATGAATTAGTTATAGTTTCTTGTATAAATAAACAAGCTATGTATCTCAAAAGTTAGGCTTTAATTCAAGATTTCATTCAATTCTTGTTAAGTTTTCTAATATGGTATTAGAGTAGTTTTTTTTCCATGGATTCCGTAGGGTCAGTAGAGTCTATTGGCAGGCATTTCAATCCTCTTGCACTCACCTCTCAAAAGGTGGTTGTGCTTGTTGACGAGAATACTTTTCTGGCATGGAAGCAACATGTCTTGCTGGTGCTAAAGACACAATGCCTACGTTCGTTCATTGATGGAACTATTACGGTGCCTCCACGAATTCTTGTTGATGCTGATGGAAGTTCAGTTGAAAATTCAGCATATATACAGTATGAGCAGCAAGATTCAAATTTGGCTGCTTGGCTTCTTTCAATTGTGAGTCGTTCACTGCACAATCAATTAATCGGTAGTTCTTCCTTTCTTTTGTTCTTTGGAAAACTTTGACAAGGATTCTTGACACATAGTCCACCACCAAAGCTATAAGGTATCGCTCTCTTTTTCACAATTTTAAAAAAAATGAACTCTCCATATATGGGTATTTGGCAGGGATCAAACATCTCTCTGATTCATTGTCCGGTTGTGGGCAACAAGTGTCAGTGGAAGAGCAACAATCAACGATTATCAATGGATTCCCCTCTGAGTTTGATCATGCGGTTTCTATCATCACAACAACTAAGGTGTCGTTTGATTTATAGGACATCGCTACAGTGTTGTTGGACAAAGGGGTGTGCAAATTTCGGGTAAAACCAAATTAATTCGGTTAACCTACCGAATTCGGTTAATCGGTCGGTTAACTGAATTAATTCTGTAGGGGTCGGTTAATAATTTTTTAAAAGTTCGGTTAACGGTTAATTTGGTTCAAAATCGATTAATTAACTGAATTTAATAAATAATATTATAATATATAAGTATTCGGTCAGTTTGGTTAATTTTTTAGAAATATAAATTAATCGGTTGGTTAAGTCGGTTAATTTTTTATATATTTTACGTTTGTTTTAACCAAAAATAAAAAAAAAATATAAATTTCGGTTAATTCAGTTAACCGACCGGATTAACCAAAAAACTTCAATTTAGTTAATTTTTTGAAAAAATTTTGATTCGGTTAACAGTTAAAAGTTTAAAAGTGTCGATTAAACACCTCTAGTTGGACACTGAAGCTCGACAACAGACGCATATCTCTCAGATCACGTTTTCTGTGAATCTTGCTTTAACCAATAAGACTGCATTTATGCCTTCTCTTATATATGTTGGTCAACCACCACTGCAGTTGTATCAATTAAGTTGTGCATCTGGTTTTTCTTGTGGATGAGGGCGTGGTCGATTTTCTAGTGGTGTTCGACTACAATGTCAGATCTATGGCAAATTAGGGCATCTAGCACGCCGATGCTATTACATATATGATTTTTCTTATGCTAATTCTGCCATTGAAAATCTTAACTTTGGGTAACACCATATGGATCTGATGTCAGTTGGGTCATCTAGATCTTCATCCCATGGGCCTGGTGCATACATGTGCTATGTTGACCAAAATCCAGTTAATCACTTTTGATCTGGGTCATATTCTCCCTTATCTGGCACATCTTATGTTGATACCTTCAACCATACGGGGTCTTCTGGCTTTGTTAATGCTCCGAATATGCTACAAGCAAATTTTGCATCAATTCTGGTCATTTCCTCAAATGTGGCTGATCAAGCATGGTACGCGGATAGTGAAGTGACGGCACACATTACCAATGATCCTACCAAGTTCGCTGAATGTAGTTTTTATACTGGGTCAAGTACAGTTATTGTAGGTAATGGTCATCATGTTGTTATTTCTCATACTAGTTCATCATTTTTGTCCACTGGCTTTGGTGAATTATTGTTGCATGATCTATTGTTTGTTCCTGATATACACAAAAATTTGTTGTTTGTTTCGAAATTTGCTAAGGATAACAAAGTTTATTTTGAATTATATCTTCGTTATTGCTACGTAGAGGATCTAAAAACTCATAAGATTCTACTCCAAGGCACTGAGTCAGGTAGGCTATACAAGTTTCTTCCAGTAGCACCTATACATGCTTTCAACACTACACATGAAGCCACTGGTGCCGCTGAGTCTATTCAGAAGTGTGATTTAGATTTTCAGTTTACTCGTTGGCATTAACGACTCAGTCACCCCTCCTCTGCTATTGTTGATCAGATTTTAAAATCTTGTAATATTAGAGTTCCCAGAAATAAATCTTTTCATTGTGTCAGGCTTGTAAAATGGGAAATAACCATAAGCTACCATTTTGTTCTTCTACAACAGTGTATTCTGCTCCTCTGGAGCTAATTGTTGTTGATTTGTGGCGGCCAGCCTCTTGTTATTCTTCAGGTTTTCAATATTACATATCATTTAGAGATGCCTTCTCTTGACATATATAGATTTATTTTTTCAAAAACAAGTCAAATGTTTTTCAGAATTTCTTGCCATTCAAGACTTCTGTTTACAATTAGGTGTCAAGCTTAAGCAGTTACAAACAGAGAATGGAGGTGAATTCAAATACTTTTTATTATTGGGCTGATGCTTGTTTGCTCAAGCATCTTTGTCTTTTTCTTATTAGGTTGATGCTTTTTATTCTGCAGTGCATCTAATGAATCTTTTGCCTGCAAAGGTCTTGAACGGTATATCTGCAGTTGAAAGGTTATTTGGTATTTCACCCGATTACAAGCTACTTAAGGTTTTTGGGTATTTGTGTTATCCATTGCTTCGATCCTATAACAGGCATAACTGCAGTATGGATCTTCTCCATGTGTTTTTTTGGGCTATACTTTTAGTCACAAATGGTATAAGTGTGTTGATCGTGTTGGTCTGTTTATATTTCACAGCATGTTCAATTTGACTAGAGTGTGTTTCTATTTGCCAAAGATTCATTTTCAAATGCTATTCCAATCAAATCTATTACTGCTAGACCAGTCACAACACTATCAGTGTTTGTGTCTTCTCATTCTCTAACTTCGCAACCAATTCAACATGTTTTGTTACCCACTGCTACTATTTTTAATTCCTTCACACCTATTTTTGCTACTAATTTTGTTCATTCTCCAGTTCACATCTCTCTTACACGATCTGTTGATCCTATTATCGGTGTATCTCCCAGAGTTACTACTACGATTTCTACTGCTGCATCTTTTCTTCCATTTACTGAGCAACAACATGGGTTTGTTTCTGATAACACACATCCAATGATCACCATAAGCAAAGCTAGCATCTATAAGCCAAAGGTTTACACAGCTGTAGTAACCTCAGTTGAGCCAACTAATATACATGAAACTATGGTCGATCTAGCCTGGCAGCTTATTCTGTATGATGAGCTTCAGGCGTTGTCCAAAAACAATACATGGACCTTGGTAGTACCACATTCTGATCGAGTTCTTGTTGGATACAAGTGGATTTTCAAAGTTAAAAAGAATTCAGATCGTAGTGTAGCCTGCAACAAGGCGCGTCTTGTGGCACATGGGTTCTCTCAAGCTGCTAGACTAGATTACCATGAGACCTTTAGCCCTTTGGTTAAAGCAAACATAGTTTGAACAATTCTGGCATTAGCGGTGTCACAATAATGGAGACTACAACAGGTTGATGTTAACAATGCATTCCTAAATGGTGATCTGGCTAAAGAGGTGTTTATGAAATAGCCTCCTTGATTTGAAGTTTGTGATGCAAATAGGACTTTTTTGGCTTGTAAACCAAATAAGGCTCTATATGGTCTTAAACAAGCCTCGAAAGCTTGGTTTGAAATGCTGAGAGACTTTCTGGTTCAAAAGCAACAATTTTAGTCTTCTAGTGCAGATTCATCATTGTTCTTTAAGAAAACTACAGCTAGATGTATTTTTTTGCTTGTATATGTCGATGATATAATCGTCACATGTGATTCAAACTTGGAAATTGATCAAGTAGTGCAGTGTCATAATGAACAGTTTTCTTTAAATGACTTAGGGAATCTTAGTTATTTTCTTGGACTTGAAGTCATTCACAAAGGTAATTGTATGCATGTTTCCCAGTACAAATATGCTCGAGAGCTGTTGGATCGAGCA
Organism: Gossypium arboreum; assembly: GCF_025698485.1. Classification (NCBI taxonomy): domain Eukaryota; kingdom Viridiplantae; phylum Streptophyta; class Magnoliopsida; order Malvales; family Malvaceae; genus Gossypium; species Gossypium arboreum. The sequence continues at coordinate 110,406,845 of NC_069070.1, read as the reverse complement.
AGTATGGCAAATGCTAAGTCTGTTAGCACCCCTATGGTGATTTCACCGACATTGACTTCTCTGGTTAGCACTCCACTTAATAATGGTACAACGTACAAGCAGATTGTTGGAGGATTGCAATACTTGTGTCTCACCCGACCAGATATTGCCTTTGCTATTAATAAGGTGAGCCAGTACATGCATCAGCCACATGACATTTACTGGAGTGCTATTAAACGTATTTTACAGTATGCTCCAGGGACGCTTGACCATAGAATAGTTTTTCACCCTTCAAGGGTCACATTGACTGGATTTTCTGATGCTGATTGGGCACATTATCTTAAAGATCGTAAGTCCACATCAGGTTACTGTGTGTATCTTGGAGATAATCTCATTGGCTGGACATCTAAGAAACAAAATGTAGTGTCACGATCCACTATAGAAGCAGAATACAAAAGCTTGAAAAATGCAGCTTCTGAAGTAACCTGATTTCATTCTTTGCTTAATGAAATTGGGATAAAACCCTCCAAGACCTCCAGTTGTTTGGTGTGACAATTCCAGCATAATATCTTTGGTTGCCAACCCAGTGTTACATGCTCGAGAGAAACATATGGAACTTGACCTACATTTCGTTCGAGACAAGATGTTGAGTGGCAACCGAAAAGTGAACTATGTTCCTGCTCGAGATCAAGTAGCAGATATACTCACCAAGCAGCTGACCATAGGGAATTTTGCTCAATGTCGTGACAAACTCAATGTGGTTTCACTTGCTATTTTTCGCGCTTGTGCAGGGGAAATATCAACAGATGCTAGCAATAGCAGTTAACAGAAGCAGCTAAATAACTACTATTAGTTAACCTCAACCAACTATGAATTAGTTATAGTTTAACAAGTTATGTATCCCAAAAGTTAGGCTGTAATTCAATATTTCATTTAGTTCTTATTAAGTTTTCTAATATAATGTGACAATCAAGTAACTCATCATACATCTTCCAATTAAATATTTCGTGAAATTTCTTCACTCTCCTTCCTTTAATAATTTTAACTATATCAAACAATATATATATACATATATATATATATATATATATCATTTCCTTTCATTAACCTCTCCTTCTTTTCTTTTACTTCATAATTATTTACCTAAACTCTTAAACTTAGTCTTAAGTTTAATGAGATTTCAATTACTCAATAAAATACATAATACATCTAAATTGGATCCATAGTTTAAGTCAAAATATGGTTTTGGTATATGGTTTTGGTCTCCTTCTTTACTAAAGTTTGAGATTTGATTTTTCCATTTTTATAATGCAATTGATACAAATAATTAGTATCGTTAATTTTTATTAAAATGTTAATAAGTAATTTTATTTTAAGTGCAAGGCAATTCAATGCTTACATGGATTCCAACATGACAATCATTTAATGATTCAACAACAAAATAAATACGAAAGAACAAAAATATAATTTTTATACAAAGACAAAATGCAAGGACAACCAATATGGTTTGTTTAAGGTGTTTTTGTGGTTGTTTTCCTTGTAACCTCCTTGGAGGTTTTATTATGAATAAAATAAATTTTGACTGAGTAATACAAATCAAGGTCAAATAAATAATAAATATAAAAATTGAGGATTAAATTAATTATTAAACAAATTAAAAGTGTCATAACATTATTCTATTAGTCACTTATCGTGAGTGATAAAATTTTTCTAAAAATTAGTGATTATTTATTTAAGTGATTAAAAAATTATACATAATTAAATGACTATCGATATAGTTTACCTAATAAAAATAACAAATAAAACTTTAAAAAGTTTTCACCCTTAACACATGAAATTAAGTTATAAACAGAAATATAAATTTATTTTGAGAGAGCGAATTTAATTTAATTTAACATATGAATACATATACATATCTATGTATTTAGTATATAATAAAAATATTGGGCTCCTTAGAGGCTCCGCCTTAGATAAATAATAAATTCTTTTCTCTTTTAATAATTAAACAAGAAATGCTGAGAAAACTTTATATATATATATATATATATATATATATATTGCTTTGCTTTAATAATATAAAATAAAAACACTACCGAAAAAGTAATGGAAGGTAGTAGAGGAGTTATTATGGCGAAGAAGAAGTTACTCGAGGTAGAATTGTTACTCTACTTTATAACAAATGGTAAAACTTGATCCTAAAATTTCACTATTTTTTCGTTATACGAATTTGATCCACGTAAATTCATTCTCATTGCTATCGTGAATTCTACTGGAAAGAGTTAAAAATATAAAACCCATGAATGCAATGAAGAATACAATTTTTGGTCTCTTAAATACAATGGAAAGTTGAAGGCGATGTCGGAGGGGTTAAAATCAAAACTTCGCATAAACTACTCTTTATTTTGATACCAACATGTGATCCAAAAGCCCATCTTCTTACGGTATATGTATAACTTTTCGTTTTTAATTAATTTATATGTAATTTTTGTTTCGTTTAATTGTCTTAAGTTTTATTAATGAGTTATTTAATTTATGTTTGCAGGGTTGAATGAAATAAAAAATACGTTGTAGGCTTGGGGATCTATAAGGTCAAGTCCTTTGTTTGCCCATTTCAAAATATTGCTCTAATTGAAATGATCATGTTTTTGGGGATTTATATCATCCAATCGAGGCGATAGCTAGAGTTTTTGAGGATACGACCCTTGGTAATATTGTATCCCAATGAATGTTAGGCAACTACTATTTATTTGAACTTAGCGAAACATCAATAGCTTATTGTACTTAAAACTTACGCCATGAGAAAGAAAGAAATCCAAAAGGAAAGGAGTTGATGAGACATGAGTGGTTTAATATGAAGAGGAAACCAAAGCACTGGTTCTTAATTTCCTTTTTTTATTTTTGTAGTAAATCAACCAAAAAAAAAATCCCAGTGTCAAAGAGAGCAGTACTAATTGTAACAATGAAAAAGATATTTGGGTTAGGGAGGAAAGTAACGACAACCAAACACGTTCTTGTCGTAACGGGGGGTCTCTTGAGTCGACCCTATGTGTGTGTTCGGTTCAGTCTTGCAAGGTCAAAGTCTATCTCGAGTTTAAAAACAAATCACCCGTTTGATTTTTCATTTATGTTAGACAAATAACAATAGAGAAAAAGAGAAAACTAGATGAACATATTAAAAGTCAATTTCATGCGTAGGCAAAAGCCGGGAGTGGTCGAAATGGAGTTTTAATTTTTAATAGTTTATATCTTTATAATTTTTAAAGAATTAAATTAAATTTTTATAATTTTAGGGAGGTTAAAGTGTGATTTTGGTTTTATTAATTTAAAATTTTAAAATTTTCTAATAGGCTTAATTAACAACTTTCTATTTAGAAGGGTGGGGATCCTGCTAGCCCCCTAGATTTACCTCCGTTCATGTGTTAACATTAAAAAAGTTATTTCAGTTAAATAAAATTTTGATTTAAACATGATATTAATACATTTTATATTTTCTCAAATTCAACTTGGTTTAAAATATAAATTTAAAATTAATTTAAATCAGTCCATATTGAAGCAATATTTCAAAATGAGCAACCAAGGTATTTAGTACTTTTATGTACTTAGTCATTTTTAGATTAAGGTTTAAAGAGACTTCATGAACTTAATTAGTCAATAACTTACATGGGAAAAAGGAGATCAAAGAATGAGTATATTCCATTGATTCTTTATTTCATGATTTCATGATCCAAAGATTGCCTTGGTCTTTAGAAGGGCCTATTCAACTCAATTTTAACTTGAAATATTAATATTAAGCAAGAAAAGTTCAATCTTGGAAGCATGATTTAATTAAATCTAACTTTTAACTTAGATTTTTTCTTCTATTTATATTTTGAGGAAATATTAAGTTGATATTATTTTTATAAAAAGATTATTTAAAAATAATTTATGATTTCAATGTGTTTAAATTCATAAACTTTATAGTTATCTTCGTTCTTCACCTTTAACACTAGCAGTTGAGTTTGCTTGAGAACAGATGGTTCGACTAGGCTTGATAAAGGTTTTTGTAGCAGCTAGAGGTTACATATATGGTCATAATGGTGGGTGGATCATTGGGTTTTGTCGATGTTTGGCTAATTGCACAGTGACGAGGGTTGAGTTTTATGGGATCTTGGATGGGTTAAACCTTCTTTTGGCAAGACAATTCGATAAGGTCTCAATTCAAACTGATAGTATTGAGGCCGTTAACATTATTCAAGATGGCTCTTCCAGAAACTCTAATTCTATCCTAGTTAGGAGAATACTTCAAGTCCTGAATATATTTAAGTCGTGGAAGATTCAACATTTGCCTAGAGAAAAAAACTCAATTGTAGATAGTTTGGCGAAGTCAATTTGCACTAGAAACTTATGTTTAAAATTGTTTGATGATCCTCATTTGTTGATCTAATTGAATTACTTTATAATTTTAATTTTTAATCAAAAAAATATTGTCATTCTATATAAATAACAATATTAATATCAACCAAGCTAAAATCTAATTAATAAATTATGATTTATACTTGGTAAAATGCATTAAATATAAAAAAAAGTTTTGAATTAGTATTTTTAGTTGTAAAAAATGTAAAAGAGATTAACACATTATCATGTAAACTTAAAATGTGTTAGGTGGTACATGGCATCCAAAACGTGTTGACCATAAAAAAGCAGACAAAATCTTATGATTACAAGAAATATTATTTTAAATAAATCAATTGGGTAAGGCTTCTAAGTTAAGATGGTGATTTAAACAATTAACAATAAGAACTGCTAATGATTGATTCAACTTACGACAATTAATCAGTTCCTGCATTTGTTTTTGTCCTTAAACTTTTTAACACCTAAAATTGCTAAGTCTAGATATTAATACCATAGTAAGGTTATTATTATTATTATTTTATATTTCTGTTTTTTTAACAAGAAAATTAGCAACTCCGATTACAAAAACAAAATTTAAAAAAACAATATTTAATAGTATTTGTTAAATAGTTTTTTTCAGTTTTTTTCCTTTAAAATGTTTAAATCCTCCATTTTCCACTCGGCTTTCTTCTTCACCAAAAGGAATATCCCCGCTCTATCTGAAAATAAATAAATATAAAAAAAAATAGGTGCCATTTTGATCCCTTCGATTTTAACAACTATTTTCGCTCTCTTCTTCTTACGGTCCAAATCTTAACGTGCGCACCGCCGGCGCACGAAATGGAGTCTCCTTCATTTGTGTCCAGAGCAAGATTTGCTTTCCATTCCGCAGCTGCCAAAGCCGAGCGAGTCCTCACTGATTTGAAATCCGATCTAGGTAATTAAAATTAGAAACCTCTATATTTTTGGCTGATCAAAATCTATCGCTTATTTTTTTTCTCACTTTGCTATTTTTGGATTCTTTTTATCAATTTCCGGTTTTAAAGAGATTCTTGATAGATATTATAATGGAGTTTGGTTTTTTCTGTTTTGTTTTTTTTTTCCTATTCATTTCCTGAAGATTCTGATAGATTATCACCGAAAGAATTCAAAAACGAATCTCCGACGAGAGAAGCCGAGTCTAAGGTAAATTTTCTTTGAATTTTGAAACTGATATTTGGCTTGCTTTTACGAGAAATGTAGGATTAAGCTGTTTTAGTTTCATTATTATTAATTTTTTTTTAAAAAATGTCTTTTAAAAGGTAAAATGGAACTTTGTTTGGCTACTGGTAAAACGAAGTACAGTGTAGAATTCTTTGTTTTTGAATTTCTTTATGTTTGACTTATCAAGTATTGAATTCCAAGGGTTTAGCTTGGTTTGCTTGGAATCGAATTGGAGGCTTTGCAATTTGTATGCTATTTAGTTTCCTGCACTTTCCCAGCAACGAAAAAAGGCTTCAGAATTCTGCTGAGTAGTTACCATGATGAATTTTGTTGTTACATTTGCACTTTTTTTTTTCCTGCATGTAACCTCATAATTATTTTCCAATACATATTCATTTATATTAGTTTTGAAATTTGTTTGGCATGAAGCAGAGCATTCATGAGGTAAAGCATTCTAAGTGGATGCCTGCAAATTTAGGGACAAAGCAAGAATGGCAAGAAAGATTTAAGAATATAAGACTAGGGAAAAAAGGAGTTGAAGATTCAGAGAAAGTTGAAAATTCAACAATGGCTGTTGCATGCTATGATGAAAACTTATACTTGCTCAAAGTAAAGAATGATGCGGAAGCAAAGGTACATTTATGATTCTCTTTATTTTGCTCATCCATAGGTGAAGGTTGCTGTAATTGCAATTAAAATGCTTTTTTTGTGTCCTCATAAAATTCATATGAAGGGATTTCTGAATGGGTTTGTTGTCCTACAGGCTTCAGAAGCAGTTCCCTCTGTAGACATTTTAAATAGTATCAACACCAATAACATTCCTCCAACATCTGTTATCAAGCAATTAGCTATAGCTGCCGAGTAAGTTTTTGCCACTAACATGCTTTCAATTCTTGACTTCAGTTGTTGGTTCTCTGATGTTGCTGATCTTGAAATTCATTTGGTGCCTCGTGAAACATGCTGATTTATGATTTGTTACCATTACTGGAATTTACTTTCCTGCCCATTGATACTGCTATGCCATACTGGTAGCTACAACTTAATCTTTTGATGCAAAATATTTCTTGCTTCTGAGCTCATGTTAGTGGTCAACTGTGTGATCTATTGATTTATCATATATCAACTTGTGTATGGTGTTCTTATCTTTTTGTTCTTGCCTTTCTTTTCCAGGGCTGGGAGGACTTTTAAGTCTTTGAAAGATCTATTGACATCTTCTGGAAATTCTTCACCCTTGAGGGAAAGGACAGGTCTGAGCTTCTCTGCTGTGAAGTCATTAGTTCTTCGAGACAAAGAGGATAAACTTGCATCTGGCTTTCATGATGATGCAAGAGTCCTTGCATTGATCCATTCACTGTTTGATGCTGGTAGGTTCATATATGCGACTGATAGGACATTTACTCTTGTAAGAAGATATGTTTCTATTTAAACCTTCACAATTTCATGTCATGGTCTTTTACTTCGTTGTATATCTGCAAGATATTTGCAGATGGGAACTTCCTCCAAAGGAATCTTATTTCTGATTCAAACACATCTACAACAACGATATCTTTGCCTAGAGACATTCACGGTGCTCCTCCACAGAGCTTCGTTGTTAAGCTTTCTGAAGTCATTGGAAGCTTTAGGACCCTTCGCAAAATGGCTCTCTTTTGGTGCAGGGTTGTTATTGAAGTAAGTGGGTTATGAAGAATCTGTACTGACATGAATGGTCGATGTAGAAATGAAACTAAACTCCTCCATTGTCACATTTTGATGTCTCTAAAGTCTGTTTGCATTAAACACAGTTTTCGTTGATCTTCACCTAATGAGAAGTGCTTGGAATCCTTTAATCATGCAGTTGAGAAGATTTTGGTCTGAAGAGAGATATCTGCCAGGCATTCCTGTGGATGAGACTCCTGATCTAAATTCTTGTCTTTTATATCAACAATTACAAGTTATTAATTGTTGTCTATCAAGAAAAAGACAGCGTAGTATTGCAACTGAATCATTTGATTCTGAAATGGAGGAAGCTAGGTCAAATGTTGAAGAATCAGATGTTGCTATAGGCACAGTGGCTCCCAGCTCTGCATTGTATGCACGAGTTGGTAGTGGAGAACTCGTTCTTCGACAGGGAGCTAATCAACTGGCTGAAAATTTGACAATGTTAGAAACTGGTGAACCTATATACTCACCTATTACCCAGGTATGGTTAATGGATTCTATTAACTGATTGTTTACCTTTTGACCCTATTCCCATGGTTCACTGTGTTTATGCACACGACTGTAGGAAGGACCTTTGCTTACAGAAGACCTTATCAAAGAAACAGAAGAGTTGGTGCTTCGTACAGGGAGGTCAGTATATTGACCAAACACTCCTTAACCTTGCTACTTTTATGTGAAATTCACACTATAGAATTCTTACTATCTTCGTTCATTACTCTGTTTACCGAATTGGATCTTAATATTATTAACGTTCTCCTGTTTGATTTAAAACAATGATATTATCTTTCAGGACAGACATATTTAATGCTGTTATATATGTTGAATTTTTCCGTTTATTTTCTAATCTTTTCCATATTCTGATGTACGCATCAAAGTTTTTGAGTGAAAATTTCCTCTGCTGTCATATTACTTTGTTGGTTATTTAAATTATTCTTGTTATTCTTTTACTCATTGCCTTATCTTTTGATGGTCAGTGTTGGTGCTGGGTGTTCTCAACTCCTCTCTGACATGCAGGCTTTCAAGGTATAATTTTAGCACAAAGAAATTACCTCAATCTTATTACTGTTGTAGATACATATGAATGCTGAATATTGTTTCAAGTGTCTATTCATTGCCTATCTAAATTGTTTTAGGCCGCGAATCCCGGCTGCATTTTAGAAGATTTTGTTAGATGGCACTCTCCTCCTGATTGGACTGACACTGAGCCAAGCGATGAGGTTAACTCTTCAGTTTCAAGAGGTCAACTAAGTAGCAGAATGCAAAAAGAAGGTTCTTTTCTTTATCCCAGTTCCCTTAGTCAAGTTTGCTGTAATTAGTTTCTTCTTGGTCAGGATTTACTTTTGAGTTGTGAACATTAGTTCATTTTAATACACAGTGTTACATGTTTGAAAGAACTTGTATCATGTTCTGACTTGTATTCGGAGAATAAATTCTGAATACTGTTTTTTTTTTTTTTTTGCCTGAATACTGTCTAGTATTTCTTTTGGCCAGAAAAAACTGTCTAGTTGAGTGGAGGGTTTTTACTTCTTGATGTATTCATTTGACATTCTTAACCGGGACTTTTGGTAGAGTTGGATCTGATATGTGAATTATGTACAATTTAGGTAATTTGTGGCGTGAATTATGGGATACAGCCAAGCCAGTACCGGCAATTAAACAAACACCTCTCTTTGATGAGGATTTGGCAGTGTAAGTTGGATGCATAACGTTTGATATTAAGACATTCAAAATTTCCATCACAGGAGCATTTTTCTTACAATAATAGCTTTGGTTATGATTCTTTTAGGGAAGGAATTCTGAATTTCTTAGAGGACATTCCCACTTCTGAGCTTTTTCAGCAACTCTTTGTTTCTCTAGTAAGTGTTTTTGATCTGATTATGGGTGACCATTTCTTTATTTATGTCACGTATTTCCAATCTGCGGTACAGTTTAAGTATAAAGAGTAAATAAATGCAAAAATGAGTCTGCACTTTTTTACTTTGTTTCTAGTACATGATTTGAGAGGAATATCATTAATTGGCTGTTCTGTTCCTAATCTTAGGTCGTACTTTGGTACTAAACCAGTCATTCTTTATAATGCTAACATCTCATCTCTGTACTTTTCAGCTTTCTTTAGGATTTGCACTAGCCGAGGAAAAGGTCTCTGCTGATGAAAACTTGTCAAAGCTGTTCTATGAGTGCAAAGACTATGTTGTTTCAACTTGCCAGAGAAGTTTGTGGGATGATAAAATGGATGATCTTTGTCAGGTAATTTCTATTTTAAACAGCTGCTTCAATGTTTCCACAATGGCAACAAGTATCTCTAAACACATGGGACTGATATCAAATGCTTACGGTAAATTGAATGCTAAATGAAACGAAGATGGAGTGCCTTTGTCCAGGCACATTCAAAGTTTCCCAGTGAGGGGAAGGAAAATTCGGTTTCTTCATATGTTTGATGGTGTCAGTTTATAAGATTTAGTTTTTCTGTGATCTGATGGTGTTCATTTTCAATTCTATCAATAGGTGTATGAAACAGTGGAAAAGATGGTAGCTACTCCTGAAGAAGTCATGAAGACGATGAAGCAGGCAGAGACACCAACAATGGAGAATGGAAATGCTGCTGGTGAGTTAAAACGTCGGTTTAAGAAGCTCAGTCTCAACTTTGGTGGCAAGGATAAACAACAGCAGAGAAATTCTCCTCCAAAAGACCAGAAGAATTCAGATGAGAGTTCTTCTCGATCATTTGCTAGCTTTTTCGATAGCAAGTCATCTTTATTTTCAAAGTTGTCCCCTAAATCCGAGAATCTCTCAGTGATTGAAAAACTTCGATCCCTAGAAGAAAGTGATTGGACATTGGTTTGATTGCATCATTTTTCGCCCTTTTTGTGTTTTCGATAGGCATAACCAGAGTGTAGTTTTGCAGGTAATTGTAAATTATTGTGAAATGAGCTTGATGGTTGCTATCAGAAGTAATTTCAAAGTAGATAAAAATTACCAATTTTTTATTCTGGTAATAAATGTGCATTGCTTCTACAATATTGTGAAAATGACCACAACATAACAAGGGAAACCTTGCCTTGATTTTCTGTTATCTTCTTCATCCTCATCTTCCTTTGTTGTCATTATTTTCATTTCTCTTTTGGTCTTCCCCAATCTTGTCGAATTCAAAATACTTGGAGATGAAATAAGGTGCCACAAAATTTGCTAAGAAGTAAACAACCAGAAGTAATGCACTGCATTTCCAGGAAAACAAAAACATTCTTAATTTCTAGCAAATTTTGAAAAAAAAAAAAAGAAAAGAAAAGAAAGAAAGAAAGACTTAGACCTTGTTTGGAGAAAAACAGTAATATCACCAGATTGAGATGGAGGAATTTTAGCAGCAATAAAAAGGGGATTGGAGGTAGCATTTGTCCTCGAATTCACCTTTCGGGTCTGCAAAACCAGGTTCGGAGATGATTCAGTGCTGAAAAGCCGAAGATGTCGTTTGACTTTCAGTTTCTGTTTGTGTTTAAGCTGAGAATTCAAGGGAAGAAATGGAGAATAACAATGGAGGCAGCTCATCGCGATTCTCAGAATTGAAAATTTAGACTTGCAGTCTTGAGAAGAATAACGATGGGTTAGATTGTTTGGGTAAGAAGTGGATAATAAAGTGGGATAATTTGTCCCAACGCATAGAAACAAACAATTTGCTGGGTTTGGGTCAACTTGTGATTTGGGTTTCATATCATCGCATCTCGCCCAACGCATAACTTGTTCCTACGTAAAAAGGACGCATTTATTTAGACAATCTAATAACCAGTGATTGTGGAATATAATTTCGGCAGAGAAGCCCCTAAAGTTGCTTCTTAACGAGGACAGCAGCTGATTTTGACTTGCTCTGTGGTCTCTCTTGTAATATAAATATACATAGGGACTCCAGTATAATTAGAAAAACACCAATTTTAATATGCAAATGACAAACAAACAAGTAAACTAATAAATCAGAATATGCCTAGATTGTTTAAAAGTAAATATTAAATTTATGGATAATAAAATTTGACTTCAAAATTTCAGACCTCACTTTACTTCTGATTATAAAACGAATTAAATTAACTATAATTATATTTAAAATGTTTTATTATCGTTTCTCTTTTTCAATCTATATTAACCTGCATTGCATGAGGATATACATGTTTATTGTTTTAAAATGAAATATAATGAAATAAATAATATATATATCACTTATCCATGTGCTTTTTCATATCATTAAAAGAAACAAAATCATCAAATAGAGCACTTTTGTGAATTGGAGTTCTTCTTTTTAATGGTATAAGAAGTTAATGAAAATTCATATTTATTATGATGATTAATAAATTTATCATAAGAATTTTTTACTAAATCATGTGTAATAATATAAGTTTTTTTTCTTCTGAAAATTATCATTGAATTTTGTTACAACAGCCCTGTATGAATTTTAATTCCATGAAATAGTCAATGTTTAACTAAAAATAAATTAAACATTAAAATAATATAGAAACTTAGAACTAAAATAAAAACTATAATATTAAATTGAAATAATAAAAAATAGGTATAATATTATTTTCCTCATCATCAATTAAAATAATTTTCCATATTTTTTAGTGTTATTATTATTTAAGTATGATTTGATACTCATAATTACTTTAATTCTCCATTCGTTTTTAAATACTTGTAACTTATTAATTCTAACAATCTCCATTTTTACCATCAAATTTTCTTAAATGCTACTCGATTGAATATACCTAACTAATGAATGTTAATAAAGATAAACTTAAATTTTAATCGATATATAACACTAATATTAATTAAGTGATAATTAACTGATACAATCTTTTTCTTAATATTATGCATAGAATTCTATTCAGTATACTATTTTTTAAGAAAGAGAGCTACTATACTTACAAATTTATCATAATTTTATGTAATTTTTTTGTGATTAATAATTATAAATTAAATTATCACTATTGTAATATCACAACTATTATTTACATTTTGTACTCCTCAACTGTTATCACCATCGACAACCGGATCAACATCAATCTCATAATTGAATCCAAATAAATATCGTTTCTCCCTCAAATATGAGATAGAAACTCCTCCTAATGGGTGCCAAACATTCACCAACATTGCCCGCATGGGCTAAAAATGAATCACGCTTGCCGTCAAGAAACTACCGACCAAATAGAACTGAAGCTCTCCTTTCGCCGCATCCTCCTCCAGATGTACTTGCCACACTTAGCAATATTGAGATTTGCAATGTCATTTTCCATCAAAATAAAACCCTATTAAATGAAATAAATCTCCACTTCTAATGAATATTAAAAATCTAAAATACACTCTTAATGGACGTCTACATTAATAATAATATATATATATATATATATATGTACTCCATGCAACTATTTAATTAAAATAATAAATTTAAATGACAATTTATAAATTATGAATGAAACTATTAAAATACATTAATATTATCGTTAAATTAATAAATTATCCATCAAATTCTCAAAAAAGCGTTTCTGTCAAGATTCTTCAGCCTATACCAAGCATCTCATATATCATCGCAAGAAAGCACCAATGGCATTAATGCAGAAAATGGGTTTCAGGCAGCGCACATTTAACAGTTTAAAGAAATATTAGCATACCATTGATAAGAGTCGGTATTACCATTAATACCAAGTTTAACTTCAGGTTGTTCAAACTTCGCAATAGGATAATTCAACTATACATACTGGGTGATTTTTTTACAATGATTAAAGGATTTGTAGAGGCTAATTTTAAAGGGTCGGATTAGTCATAGCCCAAACAAAAAGTCTTTTTGGTAAAATCGATAGCTAAACAACTTTTTTAAATGGGTTCTCAAGTTTCCATGTATATTGTGCTTTTAACTAAACCCTTACAATTTATAGAACTAACCTTATACCTTCAATATAATTAAAAAATTATTTTAATTCAAATAGACTCCAGCCAACTCAATTTCCTTTTAATATTGGTGATCATTCAAGCACACTACTTTTGTTGGTTTCGTATGTTGACAGCAATAAAAGTAGACCAATGATTTTATCTTTACCAATATCAACTTGATCAAATTATGAGATCCTTATAAACCATAATCACTTGATTGGATTCTGTTATCTAACTCATTCCTTTTTCTTTTTTTCATTGATTTGGATATATATAACCCACAACTAATAGCAAACCTGTGGGGTACGTTTAAAAAAGTCAAAGAAATGAATGGATATGGAGAGAAGACTTTATAAAAAAAAAAAAAAACCCTAATGACAGAGATGCATGCAACACCAAAATCCATGCAACTTGAGAGAACATGAGTGTAAAGTCCATGCAAATTGGGTTCTGAATCATAAAAGCAATGGCTTTCAAGGTGAAGAACTAAAGAGATCCATTCTTTTTTAAAATAAGGGGTGGGTCATGGATCATGGTTTATAGTTTTTCTTTCGTCAAAAGTGACGGTTGGATGCATTAAATCTCCCAACACGGCTTTTAGATGAGAAGATGAGCAAAATTTAAGACCTCAACTGTACTCTTCATGGCTTCAATTCTTTTTTTACTATATATAAATCCTTCTTCCTGCCCCCAGTTCTCATCAAAGTCATCTTGTTTAAGTGTTATCTAGACTTACCAAAGATGACAGCTTCTTTTTCTTTTAAGGTTCTTCTTGTTTTGTTTCTTGGTGCACTTGTTTGCGCCACTAGTGCTAGGAAGCTTACGGGTGGATTTGAGGAAGAGAAAAACCTCTTCCATCGTCGGCCGAGGTTTGGGGGTGGATTAGGAGGAGGAGGTGGTGGAGGGTTTGGTGGTGGAGGTGGAGGAGGGCTAGGTGGTGGAGCTGGATTTGGTGGGGGCGCTGGTGCTGGTGGTGGCCTTGGTGGAGGTGGTGGACTTGGAGGAGGAGGTGGTGGAGGGTTCGGAGGAGGTGGTGGTGGTGGAGTAGGTGGTGGTGCTGGTGGTGGGTTTGGAGGTGGGGCAGGAGCAGGAGCTGGAGGTGGACTAGGTGGTGGTGGTGGAGCTGGAGGTGGAGGTGGAGGCGGCTTCGGTGGAGGAGGTGGGTTTGGCGGTGGAGCTGGTGCAGGTGGTGGGTTCGGTGGTGGAGCTGGTGCAGGTAGTGGGCTTGGAGGAGGACTGCCATGAATAGAAGTCTTGCCCAAAATATAACGTCTACATAAATCAATAATGAAAAGTATGAATCAAAATGTAATTTGTTAAGTATTACTTGAACAGCAAGCCTCAATTTTATGTTTTCTGTTATTTGTTCCAATTTGTTAAAGAAGGAAATAAAAGCATAAACCCTATGCTTGCTCGCAATTTCATCATAGAACTGCCATGCTACAAAATCATTAACTTGTAACACCTACCGACATCTCCATTTCCTTTTATATTTCATCATCTCAAAAATTTTAGTATTAGATATTTTTATAAGTGTACTTTAAAATGACTAGTTGAAATATTTCACGTACAAAAATAATCATATTTGGATTAAGTTTTAGTTCAAATAGTATGGAAATTGTTGCTAATGCAGGAGGATGTGAGTTCAAGTACGCTGAAGTGCATTATCCTTGTAACACCCCAAACCTGACCTGAACGTTACGGCCAGATTGTAAGAGTTACATCATACGAGAAAACAATAATACTTAACTTTGGTGATTAGCTCATTTTAACATAAAGAAAAATATAATTGATTAACGCATTGAAAACACACCTATTTCGAAACACTCGATAATACTTTGATGGAAATCGCGTTTTTCAATCCCTTTTTCTTAAATTATTTGAGTGATAAAATGTCATAACGATTTAGTCAAAAACTTTGCAGCGAAAAACATTATAGCAATTCGATCTTATAAAACCTTAGTTTATTGTTATTCATGTTGTCTTGATTAAAACACTGTTTAAAAATTAAGATTTTTATGAAACAAATACCAAAATAAAATTTTAAAGTCCCAAACAGAACTAAATGTCCAAAAGTTCGAAAAGTCCATAAAAGTCCAAAACATACTAAACAAATAAAGTGGAAACCGAGCTCCAGAGTCGCCTGTGTCTCAGGCCGTCTAACAATTGAACTAAGGACACACAGCCATGTCCCAGCCCATGTCCTCACCCTTGTAACTCTCTAAGTTGCCCTACACGTCCGTGTGCCAGGCCGTGTGTTAGGCCGTGTAACTCACTGACTTGCACCCTAAAGAACTCATCAAATGACACATGGCTTGTCGCCAGATCGTGTGTCTCAAACGGCTGAGTCACACGCCCATGTCTCAGGCCGTGTGGACCCAAAATGAACCTTAAACAACAAGTTTACCATTTCAAGCTTACTTGGACTCTAAGTAATTCATTTACTAGCCAAAAGACCTATTCAAAGTGACATTAAACAAGCTAAAAACATGCTAAATTAACCATCCTAAGTGTCTAACCAATGTATCCTTATTGATACCACAAGTATATACAATTTTACCACAAAATGAACTATCATTCAAAGTATGTTAAATTACATCATCTAACATTCAACCAATATGCCAAACATAGGCACCTCAATCACAACAATCAATTAACACATACTATATAATTGCACTAAACATCTTCCTTAGTTCACATGTCATTTTAAGTTAACTACGTGTACTTAAAAATCATATTTTAACGTTTTACATATCAAAACAATAATAGTGACATATAAGCCTCTTACATGCCATACAATCTAAAATAAACTTCCAAAAACTACCGAAAATGGGTGAATAGTGTGACTTGAGTGCCGATCCTATCGTCCAACCTTCAAAATATCTATAAGAACAGAAAATAACACAAGTAAGCTCAATGAAGCTTAATAAGTTCGGCATACTGAAACGATAAATCTTACCTAAGTAAGTATAATAAGTCAAATAATAATATACAACCATATGTTTTCCCTGTCATTCACAATCTCAACTGATGAATTGTAAAATTCAATTCAAATTCAAATTCAAATGCATGACAAAATCATCAAAATCAATAAATAAGTTACCTTACCGAGATTTACAATTTGATGAACGAATTACGGATATGAGTACATCGATATTCCATCCAAAACACACTAGATGCTCATAAGAGCTAATCCACCCAATAACACATCAGTGGCTCCAAAGAGCTAATCCAACCGAAACACACCAGAATAGGGAGTGTAACACGAGAGTTCGCTACAAATATAAACCTTGGTCTACTCAGGAAACAAATATATATAATAATCCACAACAATTTCCTCTCCAATCCTCATAACATACCATATCTTGATTGTACTCTATCCCGCATTCGATTCGATCCAAGTATTGAATTTCAACAACTTCTCAAATAACTTTACATCATTTATAATAAAATATATCTATTACATCACATTATACCATCAAACATTTCAGATAGATGTTAAATAATAGACTGTACGAACTTACCTGGACCGAATTGTAATAGTTACAGAAGTTCAGGAGTATTCCGCAATTTTTCCTTTTCCACGAGTATTAATTGGGTCTTAATCTAAAATGTAAAATTTCTCAATTATTAGCTTACATTTCACATTCCAATTCATTTTACATTTTATACCCTTTTATTTTTCAAATTTACATAATTACCCCTAACTTTTACAATTTTTCTAATTTAGTCCATTAACCCGAGAATCATCAAATTAACCATTTTTCTCAAGTCAACATGATAGTAGAATATACTAGGCCGCTAAATAGTCACTAATAAACATCAAATTCACTATCAAACCCTAAAATTTTGACATTTTCATAATTTAATCCCTAAATCAAAATCAAACAAAAATCACTTCACAAAATCACCAAATAACGCAATCAAAGCTTCAAATACATTTTTATCATAAAAAAAATTCAAGATTCATCAATAGAAACTTCTAAATTTTTTAATAGATTCAAAAACGAAAGTACAGGCTAGTTGGACCTAGTTGCAACGATCTCAAAAACATAAAAACTACAAGAAACGGGTAAAGAAATCATTCACATGCAAGGCTTAATGTGTTTCCGAATTTGAAGCTCCAAAAATGGTGATTTCTCTTTGATTTTTCGGTAGAACATGAAAAAGATGATAGAAATTTTCTTATTGTTTTATTAATCTTTAATTAATTTACTAAATTACAAATTTATCTTTAATTATAACCTTATAAATCAACAATTTAAAAGCCTATTATTATCCATCAATAACCTTATGGATAATTATTTCTTAAGTCCCTTTTCATTTAATAATTAAGCTATCAAATCAATAGAATTCAAAATTTACTAAATTTTGTAACTTTTTCAATTTAGTCCTTTCTCTTTAATTAATTAGCTAAACTTTAAAATTTCTTAATCAAATTTTAATACAACCTTAATGACTCTATAAATATTCTATAGATAATATTTACGAGTTGACACGATAGAAATTTGTGGTCCTGAAATCACTATTCTGTTTGTAATGCCCCGAATTTTGGGGCCTAATAGTTTTGGGTTTTGAGTACAGGGACTATGAGAAGGTTGCACTTAAGTGATTCGTTGTGCAATTTAATATTAGAATGGGCCTGCTGGTCTGGTGGTTAAGTGAGTGTTAGTGAACTTTGAGGTTATGGGTTCGAGTTTTTGGGTGTACATTTCTTTTATTTTTAGTAAGGCAATTTATTTTTCTTCGTTTTAAGTTAATGTTTTTAATAAATTTATTTTTATTGATTAGTTTTAATTAGATGTTTTTAATCTATTTTATTTTATTTTATTTTATTTTTTACATTCTCCTCTTTCTTCTTTGTCTATACTATTATTTCTTTATTTTTCTTTTTGCTTGTTGGTTTTGGGAATTTCGCTCCTCTATCGTTGCCTTCGATTGCTTCGTCATAGAAACAGGTGTGGGATTCGAACTTTGACTACGTTACTTTATGCGTTTATTATTCTTGCAAATTTCAATTCGACTTTTCTAGACCGAATGCTAACCCATTAGTTTCGGGGTTTTAGTCGATGGAAGTAATAAGGATTCATCACTTTCTGTTATATGTTGATAGAGCAAATATTAGGGATGATTCCGGTGGCTTAGATAGTGGTTTCAGGACCTCCCCGACGACCACACGTGTGTGTGCCGAGGCACACAGCCGTGTGGATTTGGGAATTAGGGTTCTGGGCCAAATTTGGTGTCACACAGGCTAGCCACATAGCCGTGTGGCCGATTTAGGGATTTTTTCATTTCTCACACGGCCGTGTCCCTTGGTCTACACGGGCGTGTGAGTTTGGGGATTAGGGTTTTAGAGATTTGGGGTCACACAACCTGGCCACACGACCATGTGATTGATTTGAGGATTAGGGATTCCACACGAGCGTGTGTTTCGGAACAGACAGTCGTGTCTAGTACGCATACGGGCTTGTGAGACCCTCACACGGCCGTGTCTTCCCTGCACCTTATTTTAGTGATTTTGGGTAATGAGTTACACGGACTATCCACATGGTTATGTTCCTACACCACACGGGCATGTGCTGCTGTCACACGGCCTGGATTGCTCCACACGGCCGGAGCACACGGGCGTGTGGCCCTATCTCGCCAAATATTGTTGTTAGGTCAAAGTTACTAGTAATTGTTGCTCTGTATGATCTAACCCTTGGTTAAGTTTTAGTGAGGGTATTTACGACTCTAATTTGAGTTTGAGTAATGTGTTTTTTGTGACTGGGTATGTGACATGTTTGTTTCTGAACCCGATTAACTGAGTGAGTGTGTGTGCAATGGGTACTGTCTGATTGATTGGATGTGAATGTTTGCTTCTGGTTATTTATCTGAGACTGGTTTTCTGGTGGTGTACATTTGACTGCATACATACATACATACATATGCATAAACTATTTTGGGCGGGATTGTGAAGAGAAGGGAGTCTGATATGAATTGGCAGTTGCTCTGCTGGTTATTACTGATAGCCTCTAGTATCCAGAGGGTCGTGGGTGGTCCCAATACCCTAAAGGTCGTGGACATTACTGATAACAGTATAGCGAATTACCGTTTTACATTGTACCGCATGTACGTTAGCTACGCTACGTACCATTATCTGGTCTGGCAATTATACTGCACGCCTGTACTGCGGTTTACCTTATTACACAGTACAACTTATACGCTAGCTTTGCTGCGTAATATATCTAATTTGGCAGTTCATACTGCAATTCTGTACGATGGAATTTCGCATGGCACTGTATAGCTTACTGATAGCCCCTAATGCCTAGAGGGTTATGGGCAGTCCCAATTCCCTGACGGTCGAGGACAATGCTGATATCCTTCGTGGCCGGGCAACCCGGGATGACATCATATGGAGTGTAGGGTTGGATGGATGTGTTGATTATATCCCCACATGAAGTGATCGATTGGATGAGCTTACAGCTTTAATGAGGTGTGATGGGGGACGGAGAGGTGTGTTGGCTGGATGGGTGGGTTTTCTTTAGCTCAACTGCACTCATATGCATTTTATCGACTGCTTGAGAATGCGACTGACTATTACACTATTTAACCGAAAAGCGTTTCTGACACTGTGTACTCTGGTTGCGATTGTCTGACTGAACCGTTATAGCGACTGTGTGATTGAGTGTGTTTTAATAGGTGCTAAATACTGTTATCCACAGGTATGACCGTTTAGAACGTACCAATTGTGTATAGTTCCGTAAGTAAGTTCCACTTCTGAATTACTTCCTGGTTTTCTGTACTTGTTTCTGTAGTTAGGTAGTTGATTTCACACTGAGCTCGAGTAGCTCACCCCCTCTTCTGTTTTCCCTTTCAAGTACATTTCGGAATTTGGATGTTGGACGCGATATGCGAAGGACTCAGACAGTCTCGCGGGAAAATAAATTATTAGTTGTGAATTTAGACTATTACATTGATATACAGTTTCGAAATGTAAAGTTTTAATTCTGTGGTACAAATTCTATTTCAAGACTTATTCGTTTTTATTACTCCAATTTTGTTTTAAATATTGATATTAAAGCTTTCCAATTAAGATCGACTGGTGTTGGTGAAATTTTCTCACGATCACTTCGGTGATCAATGTAACATTCCGAATTCGGCCTAAACTCCTAGGCCGGGTTTGGGGTGTTACATCGTCACCTGTGAAATTGGGTTGTTACAATTTACTTCTCACCTTTTACCCTAAATCAAAACTTAAAATTATCCCAAAAATCTCTAAACCTAAATAGTAATAATTTTATTTATATCTACTATTTATATTATTAAATTAAATTTCACATTTTGTACTATTTATATTATTGAATTGTTTAATCATATTGAATTTTTATAGAATTTTGTTAAAATTGGATTATTGATGATGTCATAAAATATTCGTGTTAAAATTTTATGTTGGTATCAATTTTATATTTAATCTTTAATATAAATTTTATTAAAAAAGTCACATTTTTATATTTAATATATTTTTAATTTCAAAATACATAGAGACAAGAACTAGAAGATAATTGATAAATCAAAGAAGCTTATCTGTATATAAAATATTAATAAATAAATTATAAGGGGATGAAAGTTAATAACAAATTTGATTACGGTGGGCAAATTTGATTACGGTGGGTGACAAATGATTATAAGGACTCAAAATCATTTTTTAAATTTAACTCGAACAAATATATTAGATTTGATTCGAACTGAATCCTATCTCACTTGATTTGATTCGAACTGAATTCTATCTCACTTGACTCGATTCGATAAAATTTCAAATCGAGTTAGGATAATAAAATAGGATTTGTCAACTCGATTAACTCAAAATTTTTTCATTCAATTTGATTTGATTCGATCAAACGCTCACCCCTAGTTACAATCCTCCTGTTTATGGGTTGGGGAAGGGGTATGGGTAGTTTTAGACATTGTGTCAAAAAGAACAGATATAATTAGAACCTATAATGAGATTGTTCAAAAAATAATAATGATATTAGAATTTATCATACCCACAATGTAGGTAAAAATATTATGATATTTGAATTAATTATTTGATTTTATAGTTATTTGAAAAAAAAAATTTGTTTCAAAGTTTTTGAAACTTTTACAGAAGTTTTATCATTCACTCCTTTTTTTTTTGTTTTACTTTGTTTTTTTTTCTACTTTTAAAAATTATACAACAATGCTTTACTTTTGTTTAAAATTACGTCACATAAGATTTAGCATGTCATTTGATGGTTAAATTAATGATTTTAATAATAAAAGGGCTTGCTTGATATAAATCCATAGTTTGGAGGTGCAATTAGAACGTTTTGAAGTTTAAGGACCAAGTTAGAATAAGGGCTATAGCTTGAGAGGGTCTAGTGAAATTAACCCTTGAAAAAAACTCTAGCCAATAAGATGATAATGAGTAAAGGTGATCATGGGTCGGACGAATCAGATTTGGGCTAGAACTAGACATAATATTAACACGATTTATGTTTGTCCAAGCATGACCCAACTCGAAATATGACCTAAAATTTTGCCCAAGCCCACTTATATTTTCAAATAGTTAACCCAAGTCTATTTTAGGACTGACCATATTAATTTTTTAAAAATTATATTTATATTATTTTTTAATTTAATATTTTTTATTCATTAAAATTTTATGTAGTCATCTTAATATTTTTTAATGTTTAATTATGGTCATATTATAGATTTAATTTTTTATGTGTTATAAATTACATAATATATAAAAATAACTTAACATAAAACATAGCAAATTAAAAATACAAGTCAGATTGAGCTCAGGTCTTGAATGTTCAAGTCCGAGTCCGATTTATATCTTAAACGAACCTAATTTTTTACATAAATTTATTTTTCAGATTTAATATTTTTGTGTAAACTCTCATAAATGTCAATTGGTAGCGGAACCAGGTGAAGTAACGAGTGGTTGGTTTTTTTATTCTTTAACTCAAATTACACTTGCCAACTATGGAGATAATTTCTATGTTTAAATTCTTCCATTTGAGTTCCCTTTCTGGACCAAGGCGTCCCCAGCTTTAATATTGTATAGAGCTTAGTGGATTTTTAAATAGCCCAAGATTACTATCCGTACCAATGTGCTTCATACTAACTGAGTCTGCAAGTTATTCTAATTCTACAAATGGAAAGTATAATTCTTTAATTGAGGCAGCAGGTGAAGTTTTGAAGCAGATGCCAATACGTAAACATGTTAAACGTTTTATCTTGTTTGATTCCAGTTTCTTCCCCCTATAAATGGATGTGATTTTTTCTCAGGAACCAACCAACCATTGTATTAATCTGTTGAATACCCGTTGACCGAGAACATGCATCTCTTCTTGTCTCTGCTTCTTTTATCTGAAATGACTCTTCTTTTTGCGCTTGTCTTCAGTTCTTCTAAGCTAAGGGAACTGATAACGAAGATGTTAGACAAAATAGTAGAAGGGAAAGGTGGTGCGATTTCATTGCCTGTTGTGGCAACTTTGACTGTTGTTTTCATCTCCATGGTATACGATGCGAAAGGGATATGGACAGAAGATGTTGTTCTTAATGCTGCCGATGAGGTTTTAATGGTGAATCTAGTTCTAAAAGCAACTCTAATGGGTAATTTACATTCCTCAACTTAGTTCATAAGTTCCTGAAACTTCAGTTTTTAATTATACATATATATAGAGATAGAGATAGATAGATATCAAGCTTAGGATGTAACTTAATAGTTTTGATACTAAAATATTATCTATATATTTCAGGGTTTGCTTTATACCTTGCACTGCTTACATATGGATTCCACAAATATATCAAAGGATCAAGACCATGGGAGGCTGCTAAAGAGAAGAATTAAATCTATATAAAGCTTCGTACACCCAAATATTGCAATAACCGAAATGTTAGGACATGAAGGTAGGAAGATTCCTCTTCATGGCCAAATCATTTATACCTTGTTTACTTCCAAATAACAGAAATGTAGAGTATAAACATCCACAATAAGACAAGGTCATATGTACTAATAAAATAAACATATACAACCTGCTTTTAGATTTAAGTATCTCTCTTTTTGCCCTGCAATGTAAAATTTGAACATCATCCGATGAGCTAGTTATTATTACTATCATCGTTTCAGTGTGGCCTAATGATCTTTTGCGCAATTGGATATCATGATTTATGCATAGAAATTTATTGTTATGTTTTTTCGTAGCAGTGTTCTTAATAACTAATATGGTTTTCATACATTTTGCATTAGGTTAATTTTTATTGAGTAAATTAATATTTTTGGATTTTAATCTTCATATTTTTATTTTCAAGAATTTAATCCCTTACTTTTTAAATTTAAAAACTCAAGTTTAATTATTATCACCATTGAAATTCTTCTACTAAATTTGTGGGGTATACTTTGAAATAAAAAAAAAATCCACTTGATAGCCTTATGATAAAAAAATAACAGTGTAATAGGCCTAAATTTAACAAAGAAATTTAACGATGCTAATAGTTCTTAAAATCACGTAAACATTTTAATTAGAATAAAATATTTATACCAACTAATGAAGTTGTAAAAGTTGAAGTACTAAATTACGTCAAAAATTAAAATATAAAGATTAAATTTTAAATTTGAGCTTATGATAAAACCAAATAAAAATTTGACCATTCATTGTTATATAATCTTAAATAAAAAATAAAATGTAAAATTTGAAATTTAACCATTATTTTATAATATAAAAAATTTACTTAGACTCCTTCCAATGAAGGCCTTACATCTAGAGGTGAGCAAAATCCAATTTGATTCGAAAAACTTGATAAAAAATTTAAATTTTGAATTAAATAGTTCGAGTTATTTGAGTTAATCAAGTTATTCGGATCGACTCGAATAAAAAATTAAGTTTTTCAGTTTAACTCGAATATGAATTACACAATTCGAGTTATCCGAAAATTAGAATAAGAAAAGATAAAACTACATCGTTTTGATAAATGTTTATTTTTTTAAAAGTTAAAATTCAAAATAATTAAGTTAAAATGCAAAACTACGTCTTTTTAATAAATGTTTACCCATTAAGTTAAAAGACTAAATCATTATATTGTTCATGTAGTTAAATAATCTTGTACTTCGTCTACTAGTTAAATAATTGGTTCATCTAAACGCAACATTAAGTATAAATAATAAAATTCGTTAACTCGACTTGATTTAATTCGAAATTTTTTGACTCGATTCGATTCGATTCGAAAAAATTCAAATTGAGTTCGGTTACTAAAATAGATTTGTCAACTCAACTAACTCGAAAATTTTTTACTCGACTTGACTCGACTAGATCGAATATTCTCCCCTACTTACATTATAAAAGTAATTTCTTTTTGCCAAGACATTATAAAAGTTGAGTAGTACCAAATTATATACAAAAATAAAGTAAATAAATTAAATATTGAGTGTACAAAACTAAAATTTGGTTATTGTCATATAATCTTAAAAAGAAGTAAAGGGTCATAATTGAAATTTAATCATTAACTTATAATGAAAAAAAATATTATTAACACGCATGATGGCTTTAGCCATTCCTTTTATATATTTATACATATTAAAGAACTTCTAATTAAGTTCGTGTCGCAGATTAATCATGTATCAAATTAATTGAAAAAAGATTAACATAACTTTTTCTTTTAAATGAAAACTAATAATATTATGATGGTACTTTTGTCTTTCCATACTTTTATATAATTTTTAAATAAAATAATTAAAACTACACATCTATTTGAACGAATGTTTAATAAAATTTATTTAAAAGTTTTTCCACTTCGTTTACAATTATTGTTGAATAAATTTTAAAAGAAAAATACTTTTCTTACATATAAGGTTTTCTCCTACCCCACATTATGAGTATGACATAACCTAAGTAGTTTATAGAATCTTCCAACAATTAAATAAATGAAGACATTGTAAAGGCTAATGTTGAGTCTTGATTTCTCGTTAATTGACTCAAACAAAAGTTGGTAAACTGCAACAAACTGGTTTTGTTAAAACTTCGATGAGAAAAATCTTGAACACATAAACGGAACATGAACACCAACTCGAGAAAAAATATGAAGTAATAGGATAAGGATCCAAGGCATGTATCAAACCACTATTTTTAAGGTTCTATTCACCCCACCTATACTCTGTGTACAAATGAGTTTCAAACAAATGAACCTCGAGAACACAATGAAGCCTAGTGACTATTTGCATTTTGCTTTGATCACTTAGTACTTCTCTTGTTATTCATGAGATTGACGGGGTGGAGTCAACATTTATCTCATAAAAAAGTTAAATATGTGAATTTAATATCTAATTTCAGTTTTATGAATTCATATATTCTTAAGAGGAGTTCTGCATCTCTTTTTTTATTTGGAATGTAAATTTGAAAATTTTATAATGATTGCCTGTTTATTATGTTATCTATATGGAGTTTCTACATTTAAAGTTGAGGTTTCTCCATATGAGATACTATATAAAATCAATCTTAATTGGACAATGTCTAGAGTCATACTTTGAGACAGTCTTATCTTCTTGGCAGTGGCCTAAAATATGGGTATCTTCTGCCGTTATGATTATAAATGCTAACATTTTCATTATTTTTTTATCTTGAAATTGGTACATTTTAACAATTTCCATTGTCGCATTAAGCCCTATATTATGGAATAAGATAGAATTGTCTTACTGTTACTTTTTTTTAAAGTTCCTCTGATGTTGCTTTACATTCTAGATTTATGGAGAATCATGATATTTTATATAACTTGTGACTATTCTCCCTATGCTTTTGCTCTAACAGGCTTTCAGTTATCCTTTTGAAGGACCTAAAGGCTTCCATTTTTGTTTTCCTTTAATCCAGCGTCCATATTCTATTCATCAATGTATGTTCTCATTTTTTTCTTCTTGATTTTTAGAGGGTGAAGTTGATTGTGGATTATTTTTTTTGTGTTTTCTTGTGATTGCAGATATTCTGAGAGCTTGTATGCCTTGTTTTCAATTGGTGGATGTTACTATTTAGTATCTCATGCAAATAATATTGTGGTGCTTTGGCTTTCTCTTTCCGGTTTTGCAAGATCTAATAGAATGCTCAATGCTGGTTATTTTAGTTTTCAAGCAATGCATTAGGCTTGTTGTTGAAAGTTGGCAACAATACAGTAGCAAGCAAATGTCCAATATGCAATTTGGTTGTTAAAACTTTTTGTAACATGTGACTTATGTTTAGTTTGATTATAATTTTTGTTTTGCTAAGGTTAGTCATGTACTTAGCTGATTTAATAGCCTCTTAGGTTATCATTTAAGTTGACTTTATAGCTTGGATACTAGCAGAAGCAATGTTTTGTTTTTTTCCAATGTAATAAAGTTACTTATGTATATTGTAATGTTGCTTATTGTAGTAATGTGAAGTTTTTCAATTTTTCCTCTCAACAGATTTATTTTGCTTCTGTTTTTCATCTTTCAAACATAAATTTTTATTGTTTTTTATCTTTGAATGCTGATATAACTCAACAAATGGTATCAAGAGCCTGTCATCTTTGAGGGCCTTTTGTTGTGTATTGTTCATTTGAGTGTTCTGTGCTTGAAAGAAAAGAAACAGAAGATGTTTTATTGGTTTTATGGTTGCTGCAAAAGAATGAGTTTCTCACCACCACCACCATTTGTTTCTGCTAGTGAAAACTACAACATTTGGGATGTGAAAATGAAAACATACCTGCAAGCTCATGATCTGTGGTGGTGGTGGTGTTCAAACTGACACAGAGCCACCACCTTTGAGAGTTAATCCTACCATAACTCAAATTAGGCAGCATAATGAGGATTGTGCCAAAAAGTATAAGGCTATGTCATTGCTTTAAAATAGAGTTTTAAATGTAATTTTCACAAGGATAATGGCTTGTGACTCTCCAAAGCAGGCCTAGGACAGATTCAAGAAAGAGTTTTAAGGGTCAGATAAAACCAGGTAGCAACAGTTGATCAACTTAAGGAGGGACTTCGAGAATAAGAAGATAAAGGAGTCTGAATCCATTAAGCAGTATTCTGACAGGATTATGACCACAGTTAATAATATTAAGCTTCTTGAGGATGATTTCAGTGACAAAAGAATAGTTGAAAATGTCATTACAACTCTTCCAAAGAAGTACGAGTAAAAAATTTCTTCCTTGGATGACTCTAGAGACCTATCAACTATATCCTTGACAGAGTTGATAAATGTTCTTTATACACAAGAGCAGAGAAGAGCAAACAGGATGGAGGAGTATTCTGAAGGAGCCTTTCAGGCTAGAAGTAAAGAAATCTCAAATTCGAACTCAAGCTACAAGGGTAAAAAGTTTTGGTCTGAAAAGAAAGAAAAGGCAAAGAATAATTATGCCAAGAGGAAGCTTCCACCATGCACTCACTGTAAGAAGTCCACTCATTTAGAAAAGTACTGCTGGTTTAGGCCTGACATTCAATGTAGAAGTTGCAAGCAACTTGGTTACATGGAAAAAGTCTATAAAAATAAGGTAAAAACACAGTTACAGTAGCAAAATCAAGCTCAAGCTGTTGAGGATGTTCACGCTTGGGAGGAGCATATTTTTACTACTTCTTGTTTTGCAAGTTCGAACAAGGTCAAAAAGAATTGGTTGATTGACAGTGGCTGCACTCATTACATGGCATCAGATGAAGGCGTGTTTAGGGAACTAGATACCAGCTTTGTGTCCAAGGTCAGAATTGGGAATGGTGAGTTCATTGAGGCCAAAGGCAAAGGCAAAGTTGTGATCTGCACTTAATCAGGTAACAAAACAATTTCAGAAGTTCTTTTTATACCTGATATTGACCAAAATTTACTTAGTGTTGGTCAGTTGTTAGAGAAGGGTTACTCCCTTATCTTTGAGATAAAACTTGTGTGATTAATGATCTTTTTGGTCAAGAGCTTGTGAAAATAGCTATGTATGACAGATATTTTACTTTAGATGTGAATCAGTTAGAAGTAAATGCATATACTGCTCTGATTGATGAATCATGTTTATGGCACAAAAGGTTGGGGGATGTGAACTATAAGTCACTTGTTTTGCTACATAAGATGAGTCTAGTTGAGGACATGTCCAAGATTAAGCTTAAAAATGAAGTATGTGAGGTCTGTCAGCTTGGCAAGCAGACCAGACTACCTTTTCTAGTTAACAAAGCTTGGAGAGCTCAAGAGAGGCTTCAACTGATATTTATGGACCTATGAAGACCTCTTCATTGAATGGCAGCAGGTATTTTGTGTTATTCATTGATGATTGCACCCGATTCTGTTGGGTGTATTTTTTGAAACAGAAATCAGAAGTGGTTGATTTATTTTACAAGTTTAAGGCCTTAGCTGAGAATCAAGCAAGTTGTAAGCTGAAGGTATTGAGGTCAAACAATAGGACTGAATATGTGTCTCAAAAGTTTTAGAAGATTTGTGATGAAATTGGCATTCAACATCAATTAACCACTATTTACACACCACAACAGAATGGTGTTTGTGAAAGAAAGAACAGAACTGTTCTTAATATAACTAGGTGTTTGTTGTTTGAAGGGAAAATACCTAACATTTTTTGGACTAAGGCAGCAAATACCTCAGTATATTTACTCAATAGACTGCCAAAAAATGTAGTCAAAGGCAAAACACCATTTGAAGCTTGGTTTGGACACAAGTTTACTGTCTCACGCTTGAAAGTGTTTGGCTGTTTATGCTACATACTTGTACCAGTTGAAAAGAGAACCAAGTTGGAAAGAAGGTCTATGCTAGGAGTTTTTGTTGGCTATAGCGGTACAAAGAAAGGGTATATGGTCTTTAATCCATCCATTAAAAGGATTTTTGTGAGCAGAGATGTGAAATTTAATGAGCCCAACTGTTGGAAATGGGATGGAACAGATGGAAGCTTGTTTGAGCAAGACCAGCAAGATCTTGACTTGCAGCATGTTGAGAATGAAGCTAAAATTGAGGAAGGATATGATGATGTACCTGTCAAAGGTACAAGGACTTACATGGACATCTATAAAAGATGTGATATGACCATTGTTGAGCCTTTCAACTTTGATAAGTCTGCAAAGGAGGGCTGCTGGAAAGAAGCAATGGAGGCAGAAATGGAAATGATTCACAAGAATGGTACATGAGAGCTAGTTGATAGGCATACAAAAAATTTATTGGTTCGAAATGGGTGTTCAAGACCAAACACAATGTAGATGGGTCATTAAACAAGCACAAAGCGGGGCTAGTTGTAAAGGGGTATAGTCAACAACATGGCATTGGTTTTTTAGAAACCTTTGCACCAGTTGCAATGTTAAACACCATAAGACTGTTATTTGCCTTAGCTGCTCAAAAGCTGTGAAAAGTGCACCAGCTGGATGTCAAATCTGCTTTCTTGAATGGATTTCTCAAGGAAGAGATCTTTGTTGAGCAGCCAGATGGATTCAAGGTTCTTGGTGAAGAGCACAAAGTTTACAAGCTTAAGAAGGTTTATATGGTCTAAAATAGACTCCAAGGGCCTGGTATGACAGAATTGATGCTTACTTGTCAAAGCTAGGGA
Source organism: Gossypium arboreum (assembly GCF_025698485.1). Taxonomy (NCBI): domain Eukaryota; kingdom Viridiplantae; phylum Streptophyta; class Magnoliopsida; order Malvales; family Malvaceae; genus Gossypium; species Gossypium arboreum. Next base: position 110,377,148 of record NC_069070.1, on the reverse strand, counting down.
TTGAAAAAAGCATTAGTGAGCCTACACTCTATGTGAAGAAATTTGAGAAAGAAACCTTGTTGATTTTATCATTGTATGTGGATGACTTGCTTGTTACTAGTTGTAAAAGTGAATTGATTGAAGAGTTTAAGAAACAAATGTAAGATGTTTTTGAGATGACTTATCTAGACTTGATGACTTACTTTCTTGGCATGGAAGTAAATTAGAATAAGCATGGCATTTTTATAAGCCAACAAGTATTTGTATTGAATGTCCTAAGTAAGTTTTGCATGACAAATTGCAAACTTGCTAGCATTTCTATGGCATAAGGAGAAAAACTTTCTAGCAATAGTGACCGTGAACGTGTGGATGAGAAAGGCTACAGAAGCCTTGTAGGTTGTCTGCTCTATTTGACAGCAACAAGGTCAGACATCATGTATGCAGTTAGCCTTCTATCAAGGTTCATATATTGCTGCAATGTTGCTCACTTCAAGGTTGCTAAAAGAGTTTTAAGATATGTCAAAGGGACCTTGAACTATGGGGGTGAAGTTTGTGAAAACTGGGGAGCTAAAACTGATTGGCTATTTAGATAGTAACTGGGCAAGCTCAGTTGATGATATGACGAGCACATCGGGTTATTTTTTCACTCTAGGTTCATGGGTCTTTTGTTAGAATTCTAAGAAACAACAAACAGTAGCTTAATCCACTACAGAGGCAGAGTACATTGCAGCTGTTACTGTTGTTAATCAAGCCATTTGGCTTAGAAAACTCTTGAGTGACTTGAATGCTGATCAAGAGGAAGCAACAGAGATCAAGGTGAACAACTAGTCAGCTGTTGCTATTGCTAAAAATCCTGTACTTAATGGCGAGACCAAGCATTTTAAGATCAAGTATCATTTTGTAAGGGAGGCAAAACTATAAAGGGAAGTCAATTTGATTCATTGCAGTTCAGAGGTTCAGCTTGCCGACATTTTAACCAAGCCACTAGCTAATGCAAGGTTTGAGTATTTGAGGAAAAGAATTGGTGTCTGCTGCTTTGTAGCCAATGAGGAGTGTTGAAAGTTGGCAATAATGCAACAGCAAGCAAATGTCCAATGTGCAATTTGGTTGTTAAAACTTTTTGTAACATGTGACTTATGTTTAGTTTGATTGTAATTTTTATTTTGCTAAGGTTAGTCATGTACTTAGCTGATTTAGTAGCCTCTTAGGTTATCATTAAGCTGACTTTACAACTTGGATACTACCACAAGCAATGTTTTGTTTTCTTCCAATGTAATGAATCTACTTATGTATATTGTAATGTTGCTTATTGTAGTAATGTGATCCTCTCAACAGTTTTGTTTTGCTTTTGTTTTTCATCTTTGAAACACAAATTTTTATTGTTTTTAATCTTTGGATGATGATATAACTCAACACCTATGATGTTTTTTATCTAAAAAAGCGTGCTTTTGTAAGTTTCTCGTTTTCTTAGGTTACAATGCTCTATTTGCAGGTTGTGTTTATTTTCCCATAAGGCTTCATCCTTAAGGCAAAGCTGAAAGGGCTAGGTTTCAGTTATTTGACTGCTTATTAATTGTTATCTTCCATTGATGTTTAATGGGCTGCAGAAGCATTGTACATAAAACCCATTCCTAGGTGAAGACATTAGTGGAAATGGGGTGATAATTAATGAAATCAAACTGAACTTATTCTAATAACATGTTGTCAATGAGATAGTTAAGGAACCAAGTTTAATATTCAACTTGCAGCTATCTATTTTTTGGTCTTCATGTATTTTCCATTTACACATGCTCCCACAAGGCATTTGCAGGTATCTTTTGTGCATGTCTATCTTGTTTCCTTAATGTCTTCAATGGGACTGGGATCATTTTGCTTATGTCAAAGTGGATATATTAGTTAGTTAGCTAGTTAGTTAATCATTCATTAATATTGAGCAAATTAATATGATAACATTTTTTAGCTTTCTATTATGGTATGTGATTTTACATCAAACATTGATTTGTGAAAAGGAATATTGTATTATTCTACTAGGGCAGTTAGAGAGTTGTCACATTCCCTTTTTAAGGCACATTTCAGTTGTAGAGTTTAAAAGTTTCACTTTAAGGGTATAGAGAATGAACTTTTTAGACAAATGTATGGTTTCATAAACAACTTTCTGTTTCTGTGCTAGTTGGCATTGTAGAGCACTGCGTTGTATCTGCATTTTTGTTCCCTTTATGACTCTTCAGGCATATGGCTACTACAATTTGTGTCTAGGACGTTCTTCCGATAAAATGAGGCCTTGGTGTAAAGCATGAATACCTTTGCTATACAATTACATTCAAAGTCATTATTGGTATGTTCTTTTGCAACTAGACAATGTATACCATTCATTTCATTTTATTCATGCATGGTATGTCAATAATTATCAAGTTCTCTAGGTGCTAGTTTAAATAATCCTGCTTACAGGAAATCATTAATGTATTGGAATCTACTTTTTAGCTTCAAATTTTATACGGATTTAGATTTTGTTGTGATTGGTTTCTAAGATGCATGCTTTTATATTTTACTTATATTCTAGGGGAGTGGGATTCTTGAGATACTTCCAATTTAAACAACTGCTAAACTTTCTATTGGTATCTCCAATACTGTTTTTGGAGGTTTGTTCAATCATCTATTATGTGAAGTCAAGACCTGAAATAGTTTGATCATTAGGTTTTCAAGCTTCAGTTGAGAAGAAAAGTTCCATGGCAGTAATTTTTTCTTCACAGAAACCACAACGATCAAACGACACCCAATTTTCAGAGAAATATTCTTCTAGGAAGTAAGGTGAATTATGAATGATGCCACATATTTCTCTTCATGGTTGGATTGGTGGTTTTAGTACTATATTGTGTCCATGTTTGTTTCTGCTTCTGTGTTGAAACTTTTCTCTTACAAGATGTTATATTAAAAAAAATTTGTGGGAACAGTTCGACCACCTGTTAAAGTAATTATTATCTTTGTGACAGAAAATCATAATCTTAAATCGAAGAAGAAAATAAGCCAATGAGAGGATCTTGCCGAGTGCAGAACGGTACACGGATCATTAGAGAAGCTAGGATGTACATCTGCTTTCGACTAAGACCTTATACAATTCAACCTCCTAAAATTGTTCATCATGCTAGTATGCAACACAATGTAAACAAGTAATGCAGCACTAAAAGTATTAAAAGCTCGTATGATTCGCAAATTCGATGTAAAATTCAATAATGCAAATAACGTTTTACCAGCTTCATTGTGCTGTTGTGCAATCATCTTATCGTACAACAACATACGCTCGCAATACTTCTCGTAAACAGCATCGAATCCACCCCACCATTGTCGACCTTCGGCTTCAACATCCCTACATTCACTCGAGCACGTCTCGCCACTGACCTCCTCCCCATCATCCTCGTTGTACAACTCTTCTTCTTCTTTCTCAGGAATCAGTACCATAAAAACTGTTTTTTCTAAGTTCTTTTAATCTCCTTTTCACTTCATTGGTTATTGTGAAAAATAAAATAAAATAAAATAAATAAAGAACACACAAATTTTACGTGGAAACCCTTTCGGGAAAAAACCACAGGCAGAGGAGAAGAAAATTCACTATGTCGAAAATTTGAATCCAATACAAGAGGAATAAACTATGTTTATTTATAGGCTTGTAAAGCAATATTCTAGTAGAATTGAAACACCTTATCCTAATCAATATAAAATAGATGGAGTTTAATAAGGTTTAAAAAACCTTATTTTAAAATAAAATAAAAGAAGTCTAGTTCTATATGGATTTTACTTTTATTTTATTTTCCATCGTATTTAATTTAAATAAGAATTCGGGTCACTTAATTCTAACAATCTCTACCTTGAAACAAATTCTCAATGAACAAGTTCTTCATCGCGAACTTTTAATGAACAAGTTCTCCACCTCTTCCATAAAACCCCTTAAGGGTTTAACTTCAACAATGAACACCAACCAAGTCTAAGCAATGCTCAAACTTGGTTATAGGAAGTGACTTAGTCATCATATCTGCAGGATTTTCATGAGTACTAATTTTGCTCACAACAATATCACCACGAGCAATAATATCACGAACAAAATGATACTGAATATCAATATGTTTTGTTCTCTCATGAAACATTTGATCTTTTGTAAGGAAGATGGCATTCTGACTGTCACAAAATACTGTACTGATTTGAAGGTGTTCATTGAGTTCACTAAATAGTCCCTTCAACCAAATAGCTTCTTTACAAGCCTCAGTAATCGACATGTGGTAGACAAAGCGATTGTAGTTTGCAAAGTGGCTTTCCAACTAATTGCACAACCTCCAATTGTAAAGACGTAACCTGTGAGAGATCTTCTTCTATCAAGGTCTCCAGTAAAATCAGTATCAAAATACCCTATGACTCCATCTTTAGTTCTTCCAAACTGTAAGCAAACATCAGTAGTGCCTCGTAAGTATCTTAAAATCCACTGAACTGCTTTCCAATGTTCTTTACCGGGATTTTCCATGTATCTGCTAACTGCACTGACTGCATATGATAAATTTGGACGTGAACAAACCATAGCATACATGAGAGATCCCGCTGTACTAGAGTATGGAACATGTGACATGTACTCAATCTCATTATCTGATTGTGAGAAAAAGCCGATAAAAGTCTGAAATGGGCTGCTAAAGGAGTACTAACAGGCTTAGCACTCTGCATATTGAACCTGCAAAGAACTTTCTTAATGTACCCCTTCTGACTTAGGTACAATTTACTTGCTATTCTATCTCTGAGAATCTCCATACCAAGTATCTTCTTTGCTGGTCCTAAATCTTTTATCTCAAATTCTTCACTTAGTTAGGCTTTGACCTTTCTTATCTTTCCTTTATCTTTTGATGCTATCAACATGTCATCAACATAAAGAAGTAGATACACAAAAGAACTATCACAGTTTTTCTTAAAGTAAACACAACTGTCTAAACTACTTCTTTTGAAATCATGAGAAGTCATAAAGGAATCAAACCTCTTGTACCACTGTCTTGGTGACTGTTTCAAACCGTAAAGGGACTTTCTCAGCAAGCAAACATAGTCCTCTTTTTCTGAGACTATAAAACCCTCTAGTTGTTGCATGTAAATATCCTCCTCAAGTTCTCCATACAGAAATGTAGTTTTTACATCTAACTGCTCAAGCTCCAAATCATGCATGGCCACAATACCAAGCAAAGTTCGAATCGAACTATGCTTAACAACTGGAGAGAACACATTTGTGAAGTCCACTCCTGGAATTTGACTGTAACCCTTTACAACAAGCCTTGCTTTATATCTGGGTTTTTCAACTCCTGAAGTCCTTTCTTTCTTTTTAAACACCCATTTACAACGAACAGCCTTTTTACCCTTAGGAAGTTTCACAAGGTCCCATGTTCTATTTTTGTGGAGTGATTCCATCTCTTCTTGCATAGCAAACATCCAATTTTCTGAGTCTTCACAGCTAACCGCCTTAAAATAATTAGATGGCTCTTGATTCGCATCTATATCTTCAGCCACATTTAAAGCATAAGCAACTAGATCAGCCTCGGCATACTTCTTTAGATGTTTAATTTCTCTTCTAGTTCTGTTTTTGGCGATAAAGTATTGTGGTGAAGAAGCAACTCTATTCTCAATTTTTGTTCTGGCTTGAGGAGTTGACTCTGTATTAATCTGATGTTCTACCTGCTTTTGATTTTCTTTATTGAAAGAGTCTTTAAGAGATAAGTTAGGTAGCATAGCAGTTTCATCAAAAACAACATCTCTGCTAATCACAACTTTTCTATTTTCAGGACACCATAACATATACCCTTTTACACCAGCTTTATAACCAAGAAAAACACATTTAATGGATCTCAGTTCCAATTTTCCATTATCAACATGAGCATATGCAGGACACCCAAAAATCTTTAAATCAGAATAATTAGCAGGATTACCAGACCATACCTCTTGTGGAGTCTTTTTCTCAATGGCAACGGATGGAGATCGGTTGATCAAAAAATATGCAGTAGAGGCTGCTTCTGCCCAAAATGACTTCGGTAAGTTGGCATTTGACAACATACATCGAACCTTCTCCATGATCGTTTTGTTCATTCGTTCTATAATGTTGTTTTGCTGTGGAGTATAACGAACTGTCAAGTGTCTCATGATCCATTCTGACTTGCACAATCTATTAAACTCATCAGAACAGAACTCTAAGCCATTGTCTGTACGGAGGTATTTTATCTGTTTTCCCGTCTATTTTTCAATCATAATTTTCCAAGACTTAAATGCTGAAAACATATCGCTTTTCTGCTTCAGGAAGAACGCCCAAACTTTTCTGGAAAAATTATCAATAAAGGTTAGCATATAATTAGCTCCACCTCTCGAAGGCACTCTGGATAGCCCCTACAGATCAGAATGAATATACTCCAACGTTCCCTTCGTGTTATGGATTCCTCTAGTGAATCGAACTCTCTTTGCTTCCTAAAACACAAGGCTCACGAAATTCAGTTTGCAAATTCCTTGCCTATCAAGAAGTCCTCTTTTGCTCAATTCTGCCATGCCATTCTCACTCATATGCCCTAGGCGCATATGCCAAAGTTTAGTAATATCATCTGACAAGGAAGAGGAAGCGACAGCTGCATCACCAGTAACAGTAGAACCCTGCAAAACATATAACTTGGCAATTTTTCTCTACCCTTTCATCACAACAAGGGACCCTTTAGAAATCTTTAAAACCCCACTTTCAGCTGTGTATCTGTACCCTCTTGAATCAAGAGTACTCAACGAAATTAAATTTCTTTTCAATTCTGGAACATGCCGTACGTCACTAAGTGTTCTGACAACTCCATCAAACATCTTAACTTTAATTGTTCCAACACCTGCGATTTTACACGAAATATTTTTTCCCATCAAAACAACACATTCGACACTATTTCGTAAGTTGTAAACCAATCCCGATTGGGACTCATGTGGAAGGTGTAGCCTGAATCAAGTATCCACTCCTCACTTACTTTAGAATCATTGACAAAAGCGACTAAAAGTTCACCATCGCTGTAGTCTTCTACAACATTAGCTTCACCGGAATTTTTTGGTTGTTTTCTCTTTTGATTCGCAGCCTCCCTTTTAATCTTATTTTGTAGCTTATAGCACGCAGCTTTAATGTGTCCTTTCTTCTTGCAGAAGTTACAAGTTTTACCTCTATTTGAAGACTTCGATCTACCCTTAGATTTAATACGAGGATTCCATTCCTTTATCCTACCACGGTCATCATCAGTATTCCGATCTTGTCTCCCATAATTAATGAGACCCTCTCCTTGAGAGTCGGGTTTAACTACAAGATGCTTAATCTTATCATACGAGGTTAAAGAATCATAAACTTCATCAACTGTGAGAGACTCGCGGCTATATAAAATCGTGTCTCTAAAGGTTGAATAAGATGGGGGCAACGAACAAAGTAGAATCAACCCTAGATCTTCCTTATAATACTGAACCTCCACGGCCTTCAAGTTTGAGAGAATTTCTTTAAACACTGTTAAGTGTTCGTGTATAGACGCACCTTCCTCCAAACGATAAGCATAAAGACGCTGCTTCATATACAACTTGCTTGTTAGAGTGTTCGACATACATATTTATTCTAGCCTCTTCCATAATGCAGCGACAGTCTTCTCTTTCATCACATCCTGCAAAATTTCGTTGGACAAATGCAGATGTAATTGTGTTAACGCCTTTCGATCCTTACGCTTCTTCTCTTCATCTGTTAATGTCGAAGGCATCTTATCTCCCTAGCAGGGCATCCTCCAAATCCATCTGCGTAAGAACTGCTTGCATCTTAATCAGCCACAATGCAAATCTAGTGTTGCGATCCAACAGTGGAATTTCATACTTCAAAGACGCCATTACTGTGATTGAAATGAACAACCCGTAAATCGATACCGATTTATAAAAAATAAAATAAAAATAAAATAAAATAAAATAAAGAACACACAAATTTTACATAGAAATCCTTTCGGGAAAAAACCACGGGCAGAGGAGAAGAAAATTCACTATGTTGAAAATTTGAATCCAATACAAGAGGAATAGACTATGTCTATTTATAGGCTTGTAAAGCCATATTCTAGTAGGATTGAAACACCTTATCCTAATCAATATAAAATAGATGGAGTTTAATAAGGTCTAAAAAACTTTATTCTAAAATAAAATAAAAGAAGTCTAGTTCTATATGGATTTTACTTTTATTTTATTTTCCATCGTATTTTATTTAACTAAGAATTCGGGTCACTTAATTCTAACAGTTATAAAATCATAATCATCATCATCCTCAACTTTAACACCATTGTCAACTTTGGATGATTTCTTCACATCATTATCACCACCACCATCAGAACTGCCACCGCCACTGCCGCCGCCACCACAACCACCACCACCACTATCATTTGATATTCTCCAAATCCTTTTCAGGGTCTGGCTTATGAGCTTTCCTAAACTTCTTAACTTTCAAGAAATCCATCTCCTAAATAATCTTTTTTTTTCTTTAGATCCAAATTGAGACACAAAATTGTTCTTTAATAGCTAAAAAAATTTAGACCCTTTCACTACACCAAAACAGGTTTTTAGCGGCGTTTTTTAGCGGCGTTTGAATGAAAAACGCCGCTAAAGAACAAGCATTAGCGGCGCTTTTAAAAAATGCCGCTAAAGATTGAGCATTAGCGGCGCTTTTCAAAAAACGCCGTTAATGCTCGATCTTTAGCGCCGCTTTACAAAAACACCGCAAAAAATTTAACACATCGCCATCGTTGAGCCTTTAGTGGCTTTAGCGGCGCTTTTTAAAAACGCCGCTAAAGATCAAGTATTAAAAAGCGCCGCTATATGTATACGTTTAGCGTCGCTTTTTGAAAAGCGCCGCTAATGTTCGATCTTTAGCGGCATTTTTTGAAAAATGCCACAAAAAATTAAAAAATTAAAAAACTATTATTTAAAATAATTTTAAAGATTTTTGTATATGACTAATTGTTTTTAATTTATATGTTAAATATTTTCTTATATAATTGTAAAAGAGATAGTATTAATTTTAAAATATTGAATTAATTATCATTATAGTTTAGGATTTATGTATATGGTTAAGGGTTTAATGTTTATGAGTTATTATTTTAAGGTTTATGGATTATGGGTTTAGGGATTATGGTTTAAGGGTGGTTTAAGGGTTGTGGTTTAAGGTTTAAGTGTTAGGGGGTTACGGGTTAGGGGTTTAGGTTCATGTTTTAAGATTTATAGTTTAGGGTTTAGGGATTAGGAGTTTAGGGTTTAGATTAATTAGTGTTTTTAATTTATATGATAAATATTTTCTTATATAATTATAAAAGAGATAGTATTAATTTTAAAATATTGAATTAATTATCATTATAGTTTAGGGTTTATGATTTAGGGTATATGGTTTATAGTTTAAAGTGTATGAGTTATTATTTTAAGGTTTATGGATTATGGGTTTAGGGATTATGGTTTATGGTTTAAGGGTTGGGGTTTAAGGCTTAGGGGTTAAGGGTTAAGTGTTAGGTTTACTTAAGGATTAGGCTTTATATATATTAAATGGTTTAGGATTTAAAGTTTACTTAAGATTAGTTAAATGATGGAATTTTATACAATCAATTAATACTTTTATATTTAAAATATTTAATCTAAACCATTTGATATATTTAAATATTAGAATTAAAAATTGATAAATAAATAAATAAAAGTAATGATTGATATGGATAGGACCAAATTATAACAAATAAAATGAAATACAAAAACTAAAATCATTCCACATCGAACATCTAGCAAAATAGTCATATTTTAGTTAGGAAGAAATATCTCTAATGAAATGGAGATTAGATCGGAAAAGAATAATATAAAATCATGATTAACGCCTTAATTTTTAATAGAAATTTGATATGCGAGAGATTGATTGCTTATATTGGACAATTCTAACTTAATAATTAATTACAGCCATTTAATTATTTTTTTTCTTATTAAAATATGCGATATTTATTTTTAGAGTACTTAGTTTTTTATTTATAAAACCAATTTATAAAATAATAATAATAAATATTTTATAAAATCATTTAACTAATAATTTTAACAGATAAAATAAAAAAACTAGTATAGCAAAATGGTGTCATTTTATTTAAAATGAAATAATTTTTGGTGGCGTTTTTAATAAAAACGCCACAAAAAGTTAACAATAGGGCCGGTTTTTATAAAAACGTCACAAAAAAATTATTTCACCTAAAAACAAGAGCTATTTTATCCCTAAAATTTAGCCCAAACCCCTAATTTTTCCCCCTAAAATCGGTATCGCCAAAACACCCCCAATCTCACCCCTCCGTTGCTCTTTTCAATCAAGAAACTCTCTAGCAGCGTCTCCAAGCTCTTATCGAAGGAACCCTAGCTGTCTCAAGTCCCTACTAACAGTTTGCTACTTCGTTCCCATTCGCATTCCCACTTCCACACACTCATTTCGATGAAAGATTGACAAACCCACCCGCAAATTTTCGACTGATGAAGAATCATTGAATAAAAACAAAATGCATGGTTAGGATTCCATTCAATTCTTTTATTTGTATTACTATTTCAGGTTTATTCCCCTCGCTTGGATTCACCTCCACCAAGATGGGTTCATCTTGCACACGGGTTGCTTCTATTTTTGTATCAGGTTTATACCTCCACCTTATTCTTTCTTTATTTCCTTGGTGTTTTGGGGAAGGGGGATGAGCGTGAATGTTTTCTCTCTGGCAATGTATTCAAAGTATGGGATCTGTTTCACATATTAGTAATTACTTGCTAGACTTTTGATGCTGTAGATGGGAAACAAGCTAGACGAACAAACTCCTCGAGTCCACTTGGAGAACTTTTTGACCATGGTAAGTTCACTTTATAATCTCTTCTTTCCATCCTTTTCTATTTTTATTAGAAAATTTTCTGATGGAGTAATTATTTTTGGTGGTCTTGAAATATTGCAGGGTGTGATGCACTTGCAAGTACGGTATGTATTTAACTTGTTTCATTACATAACAATGTCTAATAAAATTCTGCCATTATACAATATTGATTCTTTTTCAGTTCGAAACCATGGATTTTGGGAGCACTGCCATGTGCGGAGGGGACAATTTCTGGTTCTGGGTAAATTTATCTATACCATTTTATGGAGCTACATGGGAACAGTAAGTTATCAAAAGAGTAATTTAGTTTTGTATTTTGTATTCCTTCTAAGAAATCCTGCCATACACTTTGCAGTTATTAAATTACTTGGTTTATTCTATAGAGGGTTTATAAATTTTGTTTTCAATCTTTTTTTATCAAACTTTATTCAATGTTAGGTAATTTTTTGAAAGGATTTTGTGATAAATTCGTGATGTATATTTGAGGTATTCTAAATATTCTGTTTGATATGTATTCCTCTCGAATGTCTCCATCCTTTCTACATAAAATTTTAGAAGGGAGTTTCTAATGTGGTTTTTTGTAGCATGCAGTGGAACATTCTTTTACCAATGCTGATACTTCTGTTGTGTCATTTTCTGCAGCTATTTCACCAATGCACTTATCCTTCCTATTGTCAATGGGCCGATTGAGGGTCTTGCGCTGAAATATGGATTGCACTTTATGACAGCAATTGTTGGTATGTTTCCTCACTCGATGTTATGGGGGTGCCTTTGACAGTCTGTACTAAACCTTTATATTACTTGTGTTCCACGTATAAAAAATTTGAAACTTCTTTTGAATTCTTTTCTTCTATTATTATTGTTTTTCACGTTTTATGATTGCTTACCTTTTTCCCCTCAAGGTGCCCGGTGGTGGGCTCAGCCATTTCAGCAATCGATACCCTTCTTGAGTTGGATACCTTATGTTAATTGTAAGTTCTTTGTTTAAGAAAGGGTTAGCACCTTATATTGGATTTCTTGTTGCTTTGCCATTTTTCTTTGACTATTTTATTACTTATTCACCTTTTTTTTCCAGAACTTCCAACATATAAAGCTGCTGTGTATTTGTTGACACCAATTGCTATTTTACCTACAGTGGCTTGCAAGTAAGTGGTTATCTGCATCCTAAATGGTCAAAATTTACTTCAACTTTCATGGCTGAAACTTCTTATAATTTCTATTTGGCACTCTTGTAGTTTCACGCTAGTGCTTTGAATTACTTATTCTTTAACCTTTAGTGGAAAACTGTCCACTTTAGTAGTCCAATGTGAGAGCTGAAGCTTCTCATGCTTTCATTTTTGGCTTCTTGTTGGCTTGTAGCCTTATACTAGAGCTATGGATTATTAGGCTGAGTTAAATGATCTAATTGCATTGTCATTATCAATTCCCCTTTTGTTTTCAACTCATAGCTTCATGTGTAATGCAGAGGCCAAGGTTTCCATGCATGAGACCACCTTATTTTAGTCCATCCTACATTTATTTTTTGTTCATAGTACTGCTGTCTTTTAGTGTCCGCATAAGCTTCTCTTATGTACTTGTATGGTTGCTATTGCAGTATAAGCAATGTCCATAAGATCGTTAAGGCAAGAAAAGGAAGCATGTTACTGGCATTAGCAATGGTAATTCTGAAAATTCATTGTGCTTCTTTCTTCCTTCCATGTATGCTTAAATGATTAATCAGTGTTTTCTGTTCTTTCTTGTCAGCTTTATCCTTTTGTTGTACTCATGGGAGGAGTGCTCATTTGGTAATTTGAGTTTGTCCTCTTTTCTTATAACAACGTTCACCTTCTTTCTTTTATTCAGCACACAAATATGGTCAGGCTATTGACTTGTACACGCAGGCGATAGAGCTAAATAGTCAGAATGTAGTGTACTGGGCTAATCGCTCACTTGCTCACACCAAATTGGAAGAGTATGGTAGTGCCATATAGGATGCTACTAAGGCAATTGAAGTGGATCCTAAATATTCAAAGGCATGCTTTATTTACTGAAGTGATTCAACCTTTTATGCAGTATATATTTTTGTTCTTGTTCTGATGGTTCTCTAACTTACAGGGTTATTACAGAATGCAGCCTTTTATTATATATTAGTAGTAAATATAATAAAATTTGAAGTGCAGAAAGTAGTATTTGAGTTAATGAATCCTAAAAATCGAAATAATGGATTGAATATAGAAATTAGATTTTCATTTTATTAAATATTTATTTGACAGAAAAGAAACAAAATCAGGTCATAACAAGCTATATAAATTAATTGTGGCTTTTTTTGGTACTCTTTTATATACTTTGATTAAGTTCTTTTTTGTATAAAGTTTAGTCTTCTAAAAATCTTTCCTGTCTCAAACTCAACAGGTAGTCGATAAGCACTAAAACTGATTTTTCACAGTTTTCTTCTTCTATTTCAGGTATGTTAAGCTTCTCTTTTACCCTTTCACCTCTTCTTAACTACTAGTTTATTGCTTTTATGGTCGTTGTTTGTGTAATTGCCTATATGTAATTTCCATATTCTTTTGTGATTTAAATTTGGATCCTGTTCAGGCTCTTTCGTAAGTTGCTACTAGAGAATTTCATGCTTGTTTCTTCTGTTTTGGATGACATGTGTTACCGGGTAGTCCTCATGCATGAACTGAACTTTGGCTTGTGCTTTCTGGTCTCTGAAACTCAACCGTGTATATATTTTTCTCAATAGTACTGAATTCTTAGAGTTACTGTGGGGCTCTGCCGTTGCTGCTGGTAAGCGAATTAACTGTTAATTATCCATAGAACTGACCATAAATCTTATTTTTAGAAGCAACACCGAAGACTATTCTGGACCTGATGGATTTAGATGGACTCAATCTTTACCATGTTAAGAGTCATTTACAAGTAAGTGTTTATATTTAACTTACGCGTTTCCATTTTAGCCCTTAAAACCAACCTTCCTTATGAGGGTTTATCATTTATTCCCCTAATGTTACTAAATTCTAGAAATTTAGACTAGGAAAATTTTGGGTGAAGGATTGGCAGGACACATCCAAAAATGGTAGGTCTTGTTATATCTACCCGCTTTCATTCTTAATGTTATATTAAACATGCGAATTGATTCATAAAATAATCACAAAGATATTTAAAAGATTGAAATATATAAGAGAAGTTATTGTGAGAAACTAGGAAGTCAATTTTTTCTTTTCTTATCGTTGTATGGTTATGAGTTTAATATATGTTGCAAGCTTACTACTCTTTTATTTGTAAATAAAGATTAGTGGATTCATGAATAGATTAACAACAATTGACATTTTTTCCTATATGCTGACACTCAAAACTCTTTTGACATTTTTTCAAACTAGTACTCTCCAAGCTTCACCATTGATTCATGCTTGTTCATGAGTAATTGAGTATATAAACTTTCTTTAATTTACGACTTTTTGGTTCAAGTCTAATTTCCATTGTATATAAACATTATTTATATTTACTTTATTTTATATACTGGTCCTGTTCCATGGTCATCCTCTTTATTCATTATAGGTTCCTTACAATCTCATTTAAATATTTTAATTTGCTTATTTGATTTTTGTTATAATTTAGATTGATTTGAATTCAAAATTTCGGAAACCAAAATATTTTGGTTTTATGTGATTATTCCTTAAAACCAATCCAAACCAGTCCATACTCATCCTTAGACTTAGCTGAAATCGTTGCTTAATTTTATTAGGTTAAAACACAATAATTTAGCATTTGTGAATTGTTTCTTTATTTTTTTTATTAATCATTCATGATTATATTTATCTCTTTAGGAATTACTTGAGTTAGGGGAGAGTGTTGGAACACAAAGTCGGGGTCTCACCCAAGAACTTATTTCATTGCTACCTGTTTCAAAATACAAGTGCAGCTTATTCTCAAGGAAGAAATCAAGGAAAGAGAGGTACTGCTTATGCTTCATCTTTGCCTCGTTAAAATGTGATTTGCTTTTATCAGCTGTTGCGTTTTGGTCTTCCACAGATTTTAAATTGAAATACTCAACAACCCTTATTCATCTTGGCATAAGTTTTATATGTTAATTTTTTGCCACTGTTTTAAGAGATTGGATATGTACTTGCCTGTAATGGAGTTCCTCGAACTTCCAAACCAGTAACATTTCTGAATTTGTGATCATTAACTCCATAGTAGAGCCATTAATTTCATATCCGTATCCTCATGTGTCCTATACTTGCACGTTGAAGTGCTTTTGCATTTGGAATTTTCTTTCTTAATCAATTTTCTTTAAAAGGGTCTGCTTGAACGAGTTAGTGTTTTATCTAAAATTAGAAGACATTTTCTTGATTGTTATTAATTGTTTTCTTTTACCAACTAGCCTATTTTCTGTAGTTGTCTACTGCTAGTGGTAGGATGATTATCTCTAGTGATGGTGTTTGGGATGCAGTTGTCTAATTTTGCCCAGCAGAATTAAGCTAATTTTATGCTACATTCTAACTATCATTTTTTTTCTTTATGGATTTTCACTAGCGTTGATGATGCAAATTAATCATTATTCATTCCAATATATTTGAAGAAAGGAACATTTGTTCAGATAAAATATAGTATATATTCTCTGCTCCTATCTAATTTATCATCAATTTGCCTTCTCAACGACTGTTATTTTACCAAAATCCCCACTGATTGAATCATACCTTTGAAACATGCGAGCTATAATTTACTGTGTAAGCTGATGGAGTTACCATAATATAGCTCTTTTATGTTTTGACTGGTGGCAAATGGAACAGGAAAAACCAACTACACTAGATTGCGGTCCAAGAACAATTTGCAGAAGGCACATAATGGCTGGCTCCTACCTCTACAAATGCATGTGGGAGGCATTACAGCAGCGAATAAGAATGATATTGATCAACATGCAGTTGACACCCTATGTGCTCTGAATCCGAATTCAGGTGTGAGTTTCAGATATTTTATGTGCAAAAAAGTATTAGAGTGCCTTATGTTTGTATGTTAGTTAAGCAGATTATAGATAGAATCTGCAGTAGGATTACCTAATTAGTTGATCAAAAACTACGCCTAGTTTTGTAATAGTCTACTTGCATATTTGCATATATTTAATAATAATCTCGTGTCAACTAATTATTCTATTTTTATTTAATTGTTTTGTTTTCAACCTTTTATTTTTATTTGAGGTGAAAGAAGAAAAAACGAATTGTAATTTTGACTTAGAAAAAGAATATTCATTAGCAAAGATAATCAATTTAAATAATCAATGTTGATATTTCACATGGGAATGGATATTCAAATCTTATATTTTACATGGTTATGATTTAAGTCCTTATTTCATTTAAGTAATTTCATTATAATACCTTATTTTATTGATATCTTTATATTTAATCTCATTTTTATTATTTATTTTAGTTTTGATTCAAAATTTTTATTTTTATTTTATTTTAATATTTAAGATAACTTGAGTTTTAACTTTTGGATTTTAATTGTGTTATTAATTTATTATTTTAAATTTTAAATTTAAATTCTTTAATTTTTGTATGTAGTTTTAAAGTTAAAATTTTAATAGAAAATTTAATTTGATAATGAATTTTAATATAAAATTTTTATATTTATATCATGGATATTATTCTTCTCAATATTTTGATAATGAATTTTAAGCTTTTTATATATTTTTTATGACCTTTATAATATTTTATAATATTTTATTTTTTTTAAATTTTATGACCTTTAGCGGCGTTTTTGGGAAAAGCGCCTAAATGTTATAACCTTTAGCGGCGTTTGTGGGAAAAGCGCTGCTAAATAAAATAATTTTGCGGGGCTGCGGCGTTTTTTGTGACGCTTGTAAAAACGCCGCTAAAGACCTTACAAAACGCCACTAAAAGTTAATTTTACTGTGTTTGAAATATTTCTAGAAAGCATTTGATACACAGAAAATCATGAAGATCTCACCTTAAACATGAAAGATGAACTGAAACATCAGCTTTCAATGTAGTTTATAAATAATCAAAAGCTTTAAAACAGTAAAAAAAAGAGTCACCTCAGGAGAAAGTGAAACAAAAAAGAAAGGCCATTAAAAGTGCATTTCTTTTAGAATCAACCATTAAACCCCATTAAAAAAACCCAATGATCGTTAAAAAATGGGCTTCTTTTTTAACTAAAACCCCAGAAAGAGCATTTACAATAATGATTCACAAGTTTTTTGCTCTTCTATTTTAGCATTTACATAAAATGCTTAGAAATATTAATTAAATTTAAACAGAAACAATTTTTTATACGGAATAGAGATTACTTGAAATTTAAAATATAATATGATTCCATAATATATAATAAAAATATATTATATTAAATATTTTAAATTTTTACATTTTCTAGATTTATTATTAAAAGTTTGGTTTTTAAATGGTACTATTTTTTCAACAACCTAACCTGGATACACCTTTTTTTTCCTTATTTTATTTATAAATATATATATATATAAATGACAATTAAAAAATAATGAGATTGTCTAAGAAGTATGAATTTAAAAAAATAATTTTCCACCTATTAAATAAAAACTTTGAATTCCCAAAATTTTCATGCTTTAAAAAATAGAATTGGTGGAAATAAAAAGAAACGTGAAAAAATAAAGAAGAGAGAGCACGAAAGCCAAAGGAAAACACAGTAAGCATGGACAGAGAATTTTGAATTTTGTCAGAAATAAGAAATAAAATAACTCATCCTCACTGCATTAACTCAAATCTACCCTCTCTTTTATTATTATTATTATTATTATTATTATTATTATTATTATTATTATTTCTCCATCTTTAATCTATTTTTATAGCCCCACAGATTAAATTTACCTTCTTTTTCTTTTTTTTAAAAGAAAGATACTAAAAGTATTTTTATAATCAAATAACTTTTTATTACTAAATTAAACTCAATTTGCAGCATTATTATTGTAACAAAGTAACAACCCAAGACGAATGCACTTAATCATGTTTTTTATTAATGCACTTAATCATGTTTTTTATTAATCATTATATATTAAAATATATCAAATTAATTAATCGTTATATATCAAATTAAGAATATTAAATTTTTATTAAAATTTCATCTATTTTATTTCATATTAATTATAAAAATAAATTTTAACTATAAAAATAAATAAAATTAATTTGTTCTTTAACCTAAACTAATGTTCTTTGGATAAAGAAAACCTTTTACTTAATCACATTTTTCTCTAATTTAAAATTATAAATAAAAATAGGCATTTTATAAAAATAAAAAATTTGAAGCCCGAAAAGCAACTGCCTGGATAAGTATGTTAAGAATTATCAAAATAAAAATAAAAATAAAAATAAAAATTGAAAATGGGCCATTATACCTAAAAATGCCCTTTTTTAAATATAATTACAGAAATAGACCAATTTTTTGATTATTTATCGAATTGGGCCATTTTCCTCAAAAACGTGTCCACATCAACACGAGTTCAGAGTATGTGCCAACAAAACGTTTCTCTGAGAGAGCATTTTGTCCACGTCAGTAAAAAACGATTCCTTGGGGTGCACTTTACTGACCTTGGGAGTGCACTTTACTGACGTGAACAAAATGCTCTCCCAAGGAAGCGTTTTAACCCGTATTTAAATTTTCAAAAAAAATTATTTTTTAAAAATATTATAAAAATAAACTAATTTTTTTAAAAATTTACAAGAATAAACCTTAAAAAAGACTCAAAGTGACAACACCATTTTTTTAAGATGTCACTAATTAATATGGAAATAAAACTTACAAAGCAAATCTTTATATAGACCCAAAGTCTCATTTCCCTTGTTTTCTTAAACAATGTGGGACATGAGATATGTGTATATATAGACTCATGAATAGGTTTGCAGCTTGTTCCTAAACAATATGGGATTCCTTTCTCTTTTAACTAACAACATGAGATTAAATGCTACACTATATTTTATAATTTTTTACAAAACAATTTTTATTTTTTATATTTTGTTAACATTTTCTCATATTATAAAATTAATTTTGAGATATTTAATCTTGTTGCATTTTAGAATTGTTAACATATACAAAAGAACTATTAAAAAAGAGAACAAATTGCACATATAAAACTTGTACATGCAATAATCTTCTATTCAATTTTAAATATTTGAAGTTAATATCAATGCAATTTTAATTTTTAAAATAATTTTTCATTATTTAAATTTATAAGTTATACTTTTAATTTTTAATTTTAATTTTAATTTTATATTATAAATGTTTGATTAATAAATAAATGGTGAGTATTTGGCATTCAAATAATATTTTTGTAATTTTAAAAATTGATATATCTTTTTAAATATTTACTTATTTTTAATATTTTACTATATTCATTAATTTTTAATTTAATTTTCATCACCTAATGAATGCTGATAAATTTATTTTAGATGTATTTTGACTAGATAGATAATCTATTTAAACATAGTATATAATTATGTTAAATAAGTTTTTTATTATAGAAATATATAATATAAATAAAATATAATAATTATTTTTATATTTTTATATCTAGATTAAATTACATGGGTAAAATGTCACTTAACTATGATTTTTAGCTATTGAATTATAAAACTTACAAAATGATCACTTAACTATTAGTAATTTTTAAATATTTATTTTTAATATTTTACCATACTCATTTTATATTTTATAATTTTTTACTTATAGAGTTTAAAAGTTTTATTTATAATGTAACAAATGTTAACTTTTGTAAAAAATTTAAACTCTAAGTAAAAAATATAAAATATAGTGTAGCTTTTAATCTCATGTTGTTAATTAAAAGAGGAAAGAATCCCACATTGTTTAGGAACAAGCTGCAAACCTATTCATGAGCCTATATATACACATATCTCAAATCTCACATTGCTTAAGAAAACAAGGGAAATGAGATTTTAAGTCTATATAAAGATTTACTTTATAAGTTTTATTTTCATATTACTTGGTGACACCTTAAAAAAAAATGGTGTTGTCACTTTGAGTATTTTTTAAGGTTTACTATTGTAAATTTTCAAAAAAATTGGTCTATTTTTATAATTTTTTAAAGAAATGACATTTTTTTGAAAATTAAGGAGTGTTTTGTCCATGTCAGCAAAGTGTGCCCCCAAGGAAGTATTTTCTATTGATGTGGACAAAATGCTCCCTTAGGGAAGCGTTTTGTTGACACATACTTTGAACTCGCGCTGATGTGGACGAGTTTTTACGGAAAATGACCCAATCCGATAAATAATAAAAAAATTGGTCTATTTCTGTAATTATATTTAAAAAAAAGGCATTTTTGAGTATAATGCCCATGAAAATGGTTTGATTTCATTTTATAAAACATATAAAATGTAATAAAAAAGAACATGCATTTGTCCTCATGACATATAGCTTGGCATTAACACCTTATTGCAAACCCAAAAATCCTTTCAAGAAAGTTTTAAACAAACAATACCTACTTGTTAATTTCTACACATGAAAATACACTTTCAACATATGAAATTACAAAGCTACGTAAAGTAAACAAATAGCTTGAAAAGATGACAAACATTTATTTAAATTATAAAAAATAAAGTAAAACGTTTAATTTGTAGTTACGTTTTGTTTTCTTGCTAGAGAAAATTTAAGAAAAGTGACCTGAAAAATCTTCCAATGCAGTTAAAAACAAAATCTTGAACTGCTAATAAAGTTTTTTTAGCCCTACAAAAAACTGTCATGTATGTTAATTTTTTTTTTTCAAATATAATATAAAAACATGTTGGATTTTCAAGTTAAAAAACTATACTGACAGTAGATACTAATCCATACATACATATACATTTATATATATATAGATATATATATGATGGGTATGCTCACCTAAGCATCGCTGCTGCGACTCGCTTGAGTGATTCACATGCCTTAAGCAGGTCAGACTCTGAATGGGCGGCTGAAACGAACAGTCTAATTCCGACATGAAGGGGGCATTTATCGAGAGTTGATCTTTTTAAAGCCACTACAAAAATGGATTCTTGTTTCAAGGCCTGTAAAATGTATATGTTTTCAATTATACATATCCACTTTTCCATGTTACCTGGACTCGAATGTCAGTCACATTTTGATATATGTCTGAATTATATGTTGTCTCATCTTTTTTATTTTTCTTGAAATATCTATTACTGAGACATTTGAGTTAGAATATGGAAATATGACCCTCCATAGATCTTCCAAATGTATGAAAAAAGTTGAACATATCCATGTTGGAAACAGACCCATATCCGCAACTCGAGTCAGAGTAGCATAGACTTGTAATACTTGGATTCAGCATAGACTTGTATTACTTGGATTCAGATGTGTTAGATACAAGTATGTTCCCGATACAGGTATATTGAATTTTTCCTATGTGCTTATGTCTTCGGAAAGTCAAGTCATTACATATCTAGAAATGTGTCGGATAAAGGTATTTTAAGAAAATGAAGAGTTAAAGCAACAATGATTTTTAAGTTGTATATATATTTAAAATATCATATCTGCATACTCATGTTCGAATATCAAATATTTCAAGAAAAATAGAGATTCAGCATAATATAACTCGGCACTACTAATAAGAAGGAAACATGAGAATGGTGTACTTACACGATGGGCATGTCTTCAAGGAGCTGGATGTCACTTTTCACCGAACCAGTTGATTTTTCAAGCACAAGGAAAATTGGTGATTCTGGATTACTTGCTATTGAAAGCACCCGGATATCGGAGAGTCCTGTGTTTTCACAAGAAGTTCAGAACCGGAAGTGATTAGATCAATTACACGATAACCACCGAACAAAGATCGCACTACAAAATACACCAACGTGCTTTTTGATCCGATGTTAGCATATTGCAGAGATTAATCAGAAAAAAATATAAATTCCTATCACAAGTTCAGAACCGGAAATGGTTTGGTCAAGTATACAAAGATCATCAAAAAATTATCTGCATTTTTATCTACTAAAAAACAAGGGCTTGCACTAAAAGATACACCGATGTGCTTAGTTACAAGATGTTAGCATGTTACAGAGGTTAATGACATATCGACTTCTATTTTAGAACCAGAAAAGGTTTTGTCAATCATAAACATTGTCTTTTATCTCCTATGTACTACCGACCAATGTAACAGACGAGTTGAAACCAGAGGACAAGAGCATCATCACAGAAACAAAGGAAATCCTTAAAACCATACAAGAAAGAAAATATTAAGCTCGAAACCAACCTTTTGCATAAAATGGCAATGTTTTCCTTCAGCTTTGATGTCAGGTCAGGATTTTGCTCTAGGATGTCAATAGCAGTAATTGCGTAAAGATGCGGAGAAGACGTAGCCAGAACTGCTCAACCGCTGCCACCAATCATAGAATTACCATTAGCATTTTACAAGTGCATTAGGAGTCTATCCAGGGTGGTTGGTATCATACAAACATAAACAAATAAATATATATATGAAGAACATTTGAAAAATACTCATATAAAAGATGGTATGCCTAAACACAGCCATATACACGTACCAATACCAGAACAGAAAAGGTAAATCCACTGGTATAGTCCTGACTATTTTGAGTCTATCTATTATAAATAATGTTTATGACGAGTAAAACTACGTAGAGCTTCCAATATTCAACACTAAAAGGTCCAAAGACTACATAATTGATGATCAATGACTCGAGCACTTCCAGTGCAGAATCCTCCTTCTGTTGCCAATGCATGTCCCATGGCAGCAGTAACAATGTCTATCTTCTCTATCTGCAGTACGTTCAACTGTTAGTGACCAACAAAACCAAAGCAACTATAAAAAAGTAACTTAAACAAATTATAAACACACCGGAACCCCGCAGTATTCAGTGAGACCCCTTGCAGTACGACCAAGTACCCCTAATGAGTTGGTCTCATCCAATAAGACACGGAAGCGATACTTCTCTTTCAACTTGATGATCTTGTCCAAAGGAGCTATTTGACCCGAATTCTACATATTTAACCAACAAAAAGTTAGATATGGTGAAACTACAATTAGGAAAATCAGTAAGAACGAACCAATACAAGGTATCATCAACTTTGAACCATTGGACGACCTTGTTAGAAGATGGCCTTCCATGCAGCTCATGCAGCAAGGAGCACCACATGTAGTCGAGCCAAGCTTGCAGCAGCTGAAACTTGCTGTTGTTGTCCAAATGCAACTTGTTTTGTTACTTCAAGTTCATGTTTTGTAACTTAGTTTGATTTGAACTTAGTTGGTAAAGAATTTGATGTAATTAGGTAGTGATTGAGCTGATAAATCAGCTTTGTTCTTATGTACAAGTTATTTTACCAAGTTTTCATGTAACTAGTGGCATTAGGTAAGCATTAGATGAAATTTGCTTTGTTTTTTGTTCAGTCATTGACTGATATATGTAATGGCAATATGCCAATGTTCTTTCTTAATGAAAAATTATCATCTTTCATTCATATGCTCCACCATTTTCTCTTGTCTTTCAATTCCGTTCTTGTTCTCAAGCAAATTTCTACTTTTGTTTCCTCACCAAGTTTCGAGGCTTGTTGCACAAGCTTTCAATTCTGTTTGTTTAACCTTGTTCCAAACACCAACAATTGGTATCTAGAGCTTTTATCTTAGAGGACCTGCTGTGGTTGAACCTTAAATCGACTGGCTTCTTCAGCATTTTCTCCAGCTGCACCACTAGTCTTTAATAGTGAAGGGTTACACATATGGGTAGTCAAGATGAGGACTTACCTACAAGCCTTTGATCTGTGGGAAGTTGTGAACACTGATGCTGAGCCAGCTCCACTCAGAGCCAATCCCACAGTGGCTCAAATCAGGCAACACGCAGATCAGAGGACTAAGAGGCATAAAGCCATGTCTTGTATCCAAGAATTATGACTTGTGAGACTCCAAAATAAGCTTGGAATAAGCTTAAGGAGGAGTTCCAAGGCACAGAGAGGACATGGCAGCAGCAGTTCCTAAACTTGAGAAGAGACTTTGAAAATTTAAAGATGAAGGAAGAAGAAACAGTGAAGCAGTACTCAGATAGAATTATGGTTGTGGTTAATAGCATAAGGTTGCTAGGAGAACAATTCAGTGAGGCAAGGATTGTGGAGAAGGTGCTCTCAACATTGCCTGAAAGATATGAAGCAAAAATCTCATCCCTTGAGGATTCGAGAGATCTTGCAACCATCTCTTTAATTGAGCTCATCAATGCTCTTTATGCTCAGGAGCAAAGGAGAGCCAGCAGGATGGAGGAGCATCAAGAAGGTGCTTTTCAAGCCAAGGCTAAGGCTGCCTCGAGCACCACTGCCTACAAAGGCAAGAAGAATTGGAAAAATAGGCCTAAGCCTAATGTTGCAAGAAAAGGAGACCAACCCTGCAGGCACTGCAAATGACCATGTCATCCTGAAGATAGATGTTGGTTCAGACCAGATGAACTATGTCAACATTGCAAGAAAAATGGGCATGTTAAAAGGGTCTGCAAGAATAAAGGCAGGCCTAGGCAAAATCAAGCACAACAGAAGAATGTTGAAGCTCAAGTAGCTGAAGACAGTAGTGACCATGAGGAGCAGGTCTTTGCTGTGTCATGCTCAGCTGGTCAGAAGAAATGCTCGAAAGGATGGCTATTGGACAGTGGTTGCACTAACCACATGTCACCAGATGCAACCATTTTCAAGACCTTGGATAGAAGTTGCAAAACCAAAGTAAAAATTGGTAATGGGCAGTTTATCAGGGCTGAAGGAAAAGTGGATGTGTTGATATGCACTCCCACAGGTGGCAAGGTTATCACAAATGTGTTGTTGGTACCTGAGATTGATAGGAACCTTCTAAGCATTGCTCAACTACTTAAAAAAGGCTACTCAGTTGTGTTTAAGGGCCAAGAGTGCCAAATTACTGATCCAAATGGATCAAGCTTCATGACAGTTACTATGACTGATAAATGCTTTGAAGTCAACTGGCCAAGTGACTCACACTCAGCCTGTGTTGCTTCTACTGAAGAATCCAAGCTTTGGCATCAAAGGCTTGGTCATGCCAACTTCAGATCGATGACTCAGATGATAAATAAGGAACTGGTTGAAAACTTCACCAATTCTGTTGAGAAAGATGAGGTTTGCGAAGTCTGTCAACTTGGAAAACAGTCAAGATTGCCATTTCCTACCAATAAAGCCTGGAGAGCCACAGAGAGATTGCAGCTGATACACTTTGATGTATGTGGTCCTATGAAATTAGAATCACTGAATGGAAGTAAGTATTTCATTCTCTTTATTGATGATTATACCAGATATTGCTGGATTTTCTTTTTGAAGCACAAGTCTGGGGCAACTCAAGTGTTTTTGAAGTTTACAGTAGCAGTTGAAACTAAAGTAGGCTGTAAGCTCAAGACCATCAGGTCAGATAATGGAGCTGAGTATACCTCAGCTCAGTTCCAAGCTCTATGAAATGATGCTGGCATCAAACATCAACTCACCAATGTTTATACACCTCAGCAGAATGGGGTCAGTGAAAGGAAAAACAGAAGTCTTATAGATATGGTCAGGTGCCTGCTATTTCAGAAGAATTTGTCTAAGACCATGTGGGCTGAAGCAATTAACACTGTTGTTTACATTCAGAATAGGCTTCCAACAAAAGCGCTAGCTCACAAAACACCATTCGAGGCTTGGTTTGGATTCGAGCCATCTTTGGCTCATTTAAAAGTCTTTGGCTGCCTGTGTTATGCTCATACACCAGCTGTGAAGAGGGATAAGCTGTCCAAAAAGGCTCAGCCTGGCATCTTGGTAGGATACAACATGGTCAAGAAGGGTTATAGGATTTTAGATCCTTCAACAAACAAGATCTAAGTGAGCAGAGATGTGTCTTTGATGAAAAGGCATGTTAGAACTGAGAAAGAAATCAGCCAGAGGCTATTTCTGAAGAATTCATAGTAGGTCAGCTTGACCCTGATCAAAATGGTCCTGAAATGGACATTGATGATGAACCAGTCAGGGGTACAAGGACTTTGGCTGAGATTTATGAGAGGGCTCATGTTGCATAAGAAGAACCAAGTTGTTTTAAAGATGCTGAAGCACATGAAGGCTAGAAACAGGCAATGGTTGATGAGATTGCCATGATTGAAAAGAACCAAACACGGGAATTGGTTAAAATACCAGCCAATAGAAAGGTCATTAGAGTGAAATGGGTCTATCGAGCTAAGCAGAATGTTGACGGAAGTTTGAACAAATTGAAGGCTAGGTTGGTTGTTAAAGGTTTTAGTCAGAAATATGGCCTGGATTACATGGAGACATTTGCACCAGTGGCCAAGCTAGACACCATAAGGCTGCTAGTTGCCTTAGCAGCACAGATGCAATGAAAGATCCATCAGCTTGATATGAAATCTTCTTTTCTAAACGGTTTCCTCGAAAAAGAGATATACATTGACTAGCCACAAGGTTTTGAAGTAGCTGGTAAGGAACATAAGGTGTACAGACTCAAGAAAGCAATGTATGGCTTAAAATAGGCACCAAGGGCCTGAGATAGCAAGATCGACAGCTACTTAGTGAGTTTGGGGTTTGAAAGGAGCTCTAGTGAGCCAACATTGTATGTCAAGAAGGAACAAGCAGCAACACAGTTCATTGTGTCCCTGTATGTTGATGATCTTTTGGTTACAAGAGAAGACCAAACAATGTTGGTTGATTTCAAAGCCAAAATGATAAACATGTTTGAAATGTCTGATCTGGGGTAGATGACTTACTTCTTGGAATGGAGGTACTGTAAACTCAAAGTGGAATCTTCTTGGGACAGAAGACATTTGCTGCAAAGATCCTAAGCAAGTTTTCTATGGAGAATTGCAAGCCAACAAGCACACCTATGGTTGTTGGAATAAAGTTGTCAAGCCAAGGGGATTATGAACAGGTTGATGAATCTGTCTATAGGAGTTTAGTTGGCTGCTTATTATATTTGACAGCAACCAGACCAGATATCATGTTTGTTCTGAGTGTGCTATCGAGATCCATGCATTGCTGCAACAAGCAACATCTTCAAGCAGCAAAAAGAGTGCCCAGGTACATCAAAGGCACCTTGAGCTATGGATTACAGTTTAGCAAAACTGAAAACCTGAAGCTGATAGGGTACACTGACAGTGACTGGGCTGGTTCAAAGGATGACATGAAGAGTACCTCTGGTTATGCATTTACACTTGGTTCAGCAATGTTTTGCTGGAGTTTAAAGAAGCAATCGCTAGTAGCTCAGTCAACAGCAGAAGCTGAGTATGTTGCAACTGCAAATGCTGTTAATCAAACCATTTGGCTAAGAAAAATCCTAGCTGACTTGAACTTGTATCAAAGGGAAGCAACATAGATCTTTTGTGACAAAAAGTCTGCTGTTGCAATTGCAAAAAACCCCGTCTTCCTTGGTAGAACTAAGCACTTTAGCATCAAGCTACATGTAGTAAGGGAGATGGAACAAACTCGAGAGGTGGAGCTGATTCATTGCAATTCTAAAGAACAAATTGTTGATATCTTTACAAAGGCCCTTAATGTAACTAGGTTCAGTAAACTAAGAAAATAGTTAGGAGTTAGCAGCATGGAGACCAAGGAGGAGTGTTAGAAGATGACTTTCCATGCAACTCATGTAGCCAGGAGCACCACATACAGTAGAGCCAAGCTTGCAGCAACTGAAACTTACTGTTGTTGTCCAAATGCAACTTGTTTTGTTACTTCAAGTTCATGTTTTGTAACTTAGTTTGATTTGAAATTAGTTGGTAAAGAATTTGATGTAATTAGGTAGTGATTGAGCTGATAAATCACTTTGTTCTTATGTACAAGTTATTTTACCAAGTTTCCATGTAACTAGTGGTATTAGGTAAGCATTAGGTGAAATTTGCTTTGTTTTTTGTTCAGTCATTGACTGATATATGTAATGGCAATATGCCAATGTTCTTTCTTAATGAAAAATTATCATCTTTCATTCATATGCTCCACCAGTTTCTCTTGTCTTTCAATTCTGTTCTTGTTCTCAAGCAAATTTCTACTTTCGTTTCCTCACCAAGTTTCGA
Source organism: Gossypium arboreum (assembly GCF_025698485.1). Taxonomy (NCBI): domain Eukaryota; kingdom Viridiplantae; phylum Streptophyta; class Magnoliopsida; order Malvales; family Malvaceae; genus Gossypium; species Gossypium arboreum. Next base: position 110,349,235 of record NC_069070.1, on the reverse strand, counting down.
AGCCTGTTGCACAAGCTTTCAACTCTGCTTGTTTAACCTTGTTCCAAACACCAACAGACCTCACAGTTTTTTACTCAAAAGGACTCTCCTACATTTTTTCCAAGTTTCCTCATATGTACCACTATTTTACAAACACGCAGTCGGGTAAAAACAAATAGTAAACAATTAAAAAATTTAAATTAAGAATGATTCCCTAAGACTAAAGAATGATATTTTCTTTTTGGTAAGTATGTAATTCTAAGCAATTTCATTGAGTAAAAATATATATTCTATTCGCATCACTACTAATGTATTATAGCACTCACTCATCCTATTTTGTTCTGATTTTGATGTATTAACAAAAGATGAGCATGGTTTAGATGAGAATGTCGTAATAGATCATAATTATGCAAGGAAGAATATGTCTGAAATGAATGTACAAAGTCAACTGCATTGACATGCAATGCCACAAGCATGTTTATTTTAGAAACTGGCACCAAACAATTTCTTGTCATACAAATTTTATAAGTAGTCTATTGCAGACACCATAGAAAAACCATTTATAAATAGTTTATTTCTGACACCAAACAAGTTCTTGTCAGACAAATTTATAAATAGTCTATTGCTCCACATTCTTTTCGAAAACTTTCTTGGTCAACCTAACAAGAAACCTAGTAATGCTTATGGCTTAACTGCCACTCACCACCTTCATGCATAGCTTTTTGAAGGCGGCTGTAAAGGCTCTACTTGACAAATAATGGAGAATTTGCTTCGTTTTTGCAATGTAAAAGACAGTGAACAAGAAAGTTATAGCTCATGAGCAGTAATTCAAGGCAACAACTGTATTTATTAGGCACCAAATCCTACAAACACGACTATTTATGTACGACATGGGCACACTTAAGGATACAATCATTAAAGGTTGTGAGAACTTGACATAACATACGTGATACACAAATTCAACCACAACGTAGCGCTGTAATTTCTTAGCCCACTTGTGCTGTAATTTTCTCAAGAGTTCTTTCTAGAGATTCCATATCATTGTGCTTGAAATAAACAATGGTACTTCTAGAAAGGTAGCGGCCATTTTGTATTCCCCAATGGACTCCCTTATCCCTGGATAACCAAAAAAAAAAAATAAAATAAAAAAACATGTAACTAATAAACAAGATACAAATCTACGCCTTAAATATTCTAAAATTGTAATATTAAAAGAAGAGGTACAGATTTATGCTAAGAAAGGTGCAATAAAGCAAGACAATTTAAAAAGCAATTTGGGCCCCTAAACACCCTTCAAAATTCAGCAGCTCTATTCTGACAAAATACACACAAAGGACAATAAACCCAATCTTCATATGGTTTCCTCCAAGCATACAAGAATGCATTCTACGGTAAATAATTTTATGAATTTGCTTAACAATTCTAAACCATGCATCACATTAATCAGTTTAGCTTTTAAAATATTGTAGAGGTGGGCCTCACGTATCAGGAGGCCCATTACTGAATATATCACAATCTGACTTGTAAATAACATTTACTAGTAAGATGATCTAATTGTTAAGTTTAGTTTTTAATATATTGTAGAGGTGAGGCCTCACGTATCAAGAGGCCCATTGCATAATATATTACAATTTGGCCTGTGAATAACATCTACTAGTAAGATGATCTAACAATTCTAAACCATGCATCACATTAATAAATTTAGTTTTTAAAATATTGTAGAGGTGGGGCCTCACGTATCAGGAGGCCTATTGCAGAATATATTACAATCTGGCCTATGAATAACATCTACTAGTAAGATGATCTAACTATTAATTCGATAAAAGAAAAAGCTCCACAAAATACAAAAAGCAGGGGGAATCTAATTTTCATTCTTGGGAATTTCAAGTGCATCATGCAATAAAAAAAATAAGAACAAAAGACAGAGTAAAAACAAAAAATTTCATAAGTTATCCATACCATAGCTTACAATGTCAAATCCAGGATAATAGCTGTAACACCCCTTAACCCCTATTTGTCGTCGGAACAGGGTTACAGAGCATTACCAGATATTTCAGATTAATTACAAACAAACATTTAATAATATAACACACATATCATGATTTAATCAAAATGTCCCTTTATTGGGCCCTCAAGGTCTAAATCTCGTGTCAGAAACAAATTGAGACTTAATCGAAAACTCAGAGAATTTTTCGCAAAATTACAATTTTTTTCCTAGATACAAGGCACACACACCCGTGTGGTCAAGGGACACACCCGTATGACCCTATGACATACCCGTGCTTCAGGCCGTGTCCTAACCTATATGCTCTTTGACTTACCTCATAAGGCCAAGCCACACACCAGTGTGTTAAGCCGTGTGGTCAATTTATTTTTCAAAAATTAAGTGCAGTTTTCACACGACCAAGACACGTGCCCATGTACTAGGCTGTGTCCCTCACACGGCTGAGACACAAGCCCGTGTCTCTGCCCATGTGGAGATTCCTTGGCATCCTATTTTAAATCTTTAAATTGTAGAGGACACACGGCTTATCCACACGCCCATGTACAAGCCGTGTGGACTAAAAATGAGCCTTTAACATCAAATATACTAACCCTTTAATACAAAAACCAATCATTCAACCAATTCAAAACACATTTAGATACCTTTAATACATGCCAAATTCATCAATCTAAAGACCTAATTAATATAATAACATAAGTATTTTACATATATTAATCAAATCAATTCAATTAAAACTCATTCAAACCAAATTTTTAATTTCATACAAATTTACCACTAAAACTTGTCATTTGATAACTTTAACATTTATATATATTTAACCATTATCATATTATAACATCATTTACAAGCATTTCCCAAAATGACAAATACAACATCCTAGGTACATGTCATTTACCAAAAAGGAATGTACTTCACCACTTTGAGCTCGGGATCGGCCTTGGATGTTGATTCCATAATTTGTCTTTAATCTAACCTGCGCACGGAAACAAATCGTACACTGAGTATAAAACTCAATAGTATTTCTATAATCCGAATACCTTAAATATAAAACTTATAACATTTATATATATATATATATATATATATATCACACATAATAAAGATCATTCAAGTAATAATTAATTTCATAACATATCATTCTCAACACTTTCAATTCTTATCTCTTGATATATCAGTCTCATAATTGCTATTCAAATAGACTTTTCTCAATAAAATTCACATATCAATTTGCAATAACAATATTCTTTTCATGACTTTTAGTCCATGTATTATAATTGTACAATCCAAATCAATATCCAATTTCAAATCCACATTTATTGTCATTCAATATCAATCTTATTGCCAATTTATTTATTTACCCCTATTAACAAGACTCGGACTTTGGCGGATACACGGATCCGACCAAAACACACCAATATGGCACCCAGTTCCTCATTGGATAATTCGAAGTAATATAGTGACACCTAGTGTCTCATCGGCCATGCTGAAGTAAGTTGGTATCTAGTACCTCATCGAATTTATCCGAAGTAACAATATGACACTCAGTGTCTCATCGACTCGTGGTCGAAGTATTCTTGAGCTCGTCCAATCTTATGGCATGTCAACTATATCTGACTCAGCCCAATACAATTAATAGGGTTTAATTCCATAATTAAAAGACAATCAATATCCAATATACACATTTCATATTAATCACAAATTCACATTCATTCCATTCAATCTCATAATGCTATTTACTTACCTTATTCACTTACCATGGTCATTAAATTAAAATACAACAAATAATAATTGCTAGATTCGGATTATAGAAATACAAACCGTAATTTTCGAGCTAATCTTCGTTGACTTTGTCTTTTCCTTTCCTAGTAGAGGTCTCTGGTTCAACGTTTACTACGAAATTAAAATAATTGAAAATCATAACATTGAATATTTCAATTTATACATAACTTTTGCTTAAATTCCAATTTAGTCCTTAAATTAAACTAACTCTTTTTCGTACAAAACTAATTCCATATCTCAATTCAACTTCCATTTTAATCTAATTTCAACTCCCTAATTTCACCATAAAACCCTAATTTTGAAATTCTCTCAATTTAGTCCCTACCACTCAAAAATTATAATTTAACTTACAATTCAATTCATTTCTATATTCTAACTTGGAGTTCTATCAATTTAATCCCTAATTCTTCAATTTATTCAACATGAACAAATTCTAAAAATTCACTAACTTTCAAATTTTGAATTTAAATAAAGTAGTATTTTGTTCTAAGATTCCAAAAAACATCAAAATTTCAAGAAAATAGGCTAAATTGACTTACCAATTTGAATTTGAATCCTTAGAACCCTAATTTCCCTTTTCTTTTTCTTTTTCTTTCTTTTTCTCTTTTCTTTCTCTCTTTTTTGTTTCAACCCTCTATTTCTTTTTGTTTTTTTTTGGTTTCATTTATTTTATTTATTTTAATATAATATAATAATATAATAATGATGCGGTCGTTGAGAGCACCAAAAATATCCTATTCCCTGTAAAATAATAAAAATAACAATAAATGGGAAGTAGGGTCGAATCCTCAGGGACCGGATTGTACGAATGCTCGTTTCTTGAAATCTTGGACAATTTCTTGGCCAAGAAACTTGCGTTCCTGAAAAAATAAAAAAAAAATAGAATTAAGAATTTCGATTTGGAAAAATAAAAATAGTATTTAAATTAAATAGAAATTGGAAAATTAAATAAATGACGGAAATTGAGATGGAGAATATATAAAAATAATAAAGAGAGTTAAAGGAAAATAAATTCTTATTGGTAGATTCCAGCCTCCAGTTGTCTCATTCCGGCTTGGGTTCAATTCTCGGCTTTTAAATAACCCTTCTCAACTCAAGTAACCCAGTTATAATGGAAGAGAACGCCTACGACCACTAGTTCCAAAGATTAGAATTACGATTTTTAGGGAACCTGACTCTAGTCAGTAATATATGCTAGATCAACGCTTCTCAATGGCGAATCCCATGCCATTTTGTCTCTTTGGCTCGCCAACCTCTGACGCAGTAAGTTAACGAACCGTCTATGCAATCCTTCCAAAACATACAAAGCGGCCGCCTTTGCATATGCTGAAAAGCTTACTTTTTAAGGGCCATGGACGGAAGCGTCAGCCAGTAGTACGGAGAAACGATGAATACTTGACGAGAAGGCTAAGTACGGATTCTAGGCCTCAAGAACCTTTTTTAGGAAATATTGACAACTTTCGGTTAGATAGGTTTTAGTGGCTCATGATAATGGTGGAAAAGAAAATAAATATAAAAATGGAAAAGGGAATTTTATTGAAAGAAAATATGAAGAAACAAAAGCTTAGACTTTCAGGGGGAGAGTGTTTACAGAAAAAGATTAACACCCAATAGAGTCACTTCACCCCTATTTATAGCGCTAGGGAGATAGTCTAATTTAACTTAAATTCTAAAAAGATAAATACAATTAATTAAAGATAAATAAAGATAATAAAAATAAAATCCTAAAATTAAATAATCCTAATAATTATCTTAATATTAATTATCCTAATAAAATGGAGTCTTATAAAATAAAATCTCTTCTTTTTGCGTTTTTAGTCCTTGTGTCTTCTATGCTTGCACTTTTGGCACAATGTTTTTTCTGCGTCGCATATCAGCCCATTGTGTCTCCAAATTCGCACTTTTGTCCCTTAATTTTGCTTTTGCCTCCAAATCAGTCCCTAATCGATAAAAAGACATAAATAGCTCAAATTAGTAGGATCAAGCCCAGAATAAACACATGATTAATACATAAAAATACGTTATTCTAGAGCATTATCAAATAATATATTATTTTAATATTTACTTATATTATAAGTAAATATATAATAATTACTAATATATGTATATAATTATTCCACATGTATTTCACTATTACCATATATTTGGTACTTATGGCTTAATTACTAATTTCGTCCCTTAAATTTTCTCCATTCTATAATTAAACTTTCACCCTTTATTCAATTTAGTCCTTACACTAATTATCCTCAATTCAAACTAATTCACCTAGCCAAAACCTAATTAACCACACAACTAACTTCGTAAATATTTTTAATAAATATTTACGAATCTGTTTTACGAAAACGGAGACCCAAAAATACACTTTCTGATTACCTGTAAATTTCAAGTCGTTACAATAGCCATATATGTATCCATTTAAGGTAATGACATTTTTCACTTACACAACAATTATGCCGTCCTTTTTACGAAAACATGGGATTGCACTGAACAAGGTGGAAAGCCCATAAGAATAGAGGATAGAATCATGTGTTCCCAAAAACTTTGTTATTCTGTACTCACAATCAAGGTGGACATCTGAATAAGAGAAGGTTGTCACAATCTATATCTTGTTCCTATTGAAAATTTAGAAAGAGAGTTCAAAAACACACCATTCAAAATTGTATAGGTATTGATGCTTACCAATTATGCCATAAAATCCACAAAGACCACAAGAACTAACACCGTATTTCTCCAACGCAAAATTACATGATTCCTGGTAAACACATTTTTTTTTCATGGCCAAAAGAAACAAAACCTTAAGAACTAGTCATTATAACTTACCCAAAATTTTGAAAACATGTTTCTCCTTTGCGAAACTACCTTTTAATATTACTTAATAGCCTACATAAACATATTTTTGATAAGGTAAATGGAAAAAAAATGTATGTTTCAAGGAATACTTAGAAAGGATTATAATCATGCTATCTTGATATATGGTTTATTTATTCTCTCTTCCTGTCGACCAAATGGTAGAATAAATTAATAATTGCAATGAAATCCTTACAAGTAACTTATCATGCCCCACAAATCTGAGATAATTTGCAGAAGCAAAGTTCACAACTTCTTTCCCATTGATTATAGTATGGGGCTCTGCAACACTACATAAAGATGAACTAATAAGCTATGCCACTTCAGAAAAGAATCTACCTTGAGTATTTAAACTACTATAACAAATCATGAGTATTTGCCAAAATTCTATAAAATCTATTGTAAAAGCATACATCGGTAAATATAACCTAAAGAATAACTAATAATTAAGATTCCAAATGAAAAGGAAATTTGAGAAGAGAGTATAAAAGGCTGAAAAAGGAAATGTCACACATTTTTTTGGAAGAAAAAATAAAATAAATATATTTGGTTGAAATGTGTATCTCCCAAATCTTTAAAGCAAAGCTAAGCATATTAAGTCGAACCATATATTTTTCAAGAGTCCAATAAAAATCATATAAAACTGACAATTATTCTCACCTTTCCAACACTAGGTGTTCACTCAGCATAACTTACGTGATAGAAGGAATAAGGGATTCTAGGACCCGTTCATCATAGAGCTCATCTATTTCCTACAAACAATGAAGAGACCTTTCCGAATGTTAGGCTAATGCAACATCATCTACATAAAATGAATTATAAGTAAAACTAAAACACTACAAGGATGAAGAAAGTATATCAATAGTAGAATAACACAAAGTTAACATCTGACACAAATGCACCATATCTAACTTAACATAAAAGTAAAAAAAACATATCAATTGTTAAAACTTAAAAAACAGGAAGGACTTGATCCAACATAAGTCATCAAACACTTAAGAAGAAAGTTTCAAGCTCAAACATAAAGCTCAAAGTGTATATGGCTACCCTTATGAAAATCCTTGATGACATGTGTATTCAAACCTGAAACTATTTATTTAATAAAATAGAATTTGTGGAAGACTGAAAAGTCAATTTAAACAAGTAAAAAAATTAAACATTGTAATGTATCTATATACATTGCAATGTATCTTTGATTGCATGGACATTGCAATGTATCTATTGTCCACCATGTCCTTGCCCATGTGAGTCATACGGGCTGGGCACACACCCATGCCCTCTGCATGTGTGATTTTAACCTGTAATCAGAGAGTTGCATGGCTTGGACACACGGCCATGTCCCTACCCATGTAACTCACACGGCCTGAGCACACGCCCTTGTACTTACCTATGTGGTCCTAAGTCATAAACAGTGAGTTACACTGCTTGACACATGTCCGTGTCTCATACCTGTGTGAACCCTGCACTATTTTGGTCACCACGGCCTGGAAACACGCCCGTGTGCCAGCCCGTATGGCCCCAATTTGATGAATAGTGAGTTAACAGCCTGTCACACGCCCGTGTGGCTCACACGGCCTAGCCACAAGCCCATGTGCCTGTCCATGTGGTGTTGACAACCACCATTTTTCGATGACCAAAACTTGCAAAAACTAAGGTTTCCAATACGCACCTGAGATGATTTTGAAGTAGTAACAATGTAGAGGAGTTTCGAAGCCTAAAATGACCATCCAATAACTCAATCAAACAAATTATCAACAACAATGCACATTTATTTAATAAAATAGAATTTGTGGAAGACTGTAAAGACAATTTGAACAAGTAAAAAAAATTAAACATTGCAATGTATCTATATACATGTTAAAGTAGGGGTGTTATCGAGCCAAGCACAACTCAAAATTCAAGGATGGGATTTTGGTTTAAAATTGATTTAGTTTTACTTCTAAAGCTCAATCTTGTTTCAAGATAAAAATCAAACCGCTCAAACTCACTTAAGTAGGCTGGATTAAGCTTGTTTATCTAGAAAAAAATATGTGTGATTCCCAAGATCGGCTTCAAACTCAATTATATATGCTCAAGCTCGAGATAAAATAAAGATTTGTCAGTGCCAATTAAAATAGAAAAAATTGATTAGGCTTGTTAGTTATTCAAGTCAAGCATTAGGATACTCGAATTCAATTAGCTCAATAACTCAAGCTTGAGCTTTACTCAACAATGTCCAAGTTAAATTTGAGTAGTTTACAAACCATACCGAGCAACTTGCAAGTACAAGTGTCTCATTTAGATCCCTATGTTAAAGTAGTAAAAAATAGTTTTTTATTGTTGAACTTTTGAGACATAACTTTTAATCAAATGTGGTCGAGAAAGGATTTTGGTTAGAAAAGGTGCCTAATAGTTCTTACCGGCATATTTGCCCAAGTCCTAGGTACAAAATACTTAATAGAAATATAACAGTCATAAATTTCGAGAATTATGACCTGAGCCTATATAAACTTGAAACAATATCTATCCAAGGAAACATTAATTTGAAGTAGAATTGCAATAAAACCTTTGGCCGCTTAGGAGGCTTGTAACTTTTCTAGAAAGCAGACAAAGAATGACAACCAAAAGAACTTGAACGAATAAATGCCCTATAATATAAAAATAAAGTAAAAGATAATGTATACATGTCAAGTATGAATGAGAGAAAAGATTTATGTTGCTTCGACCTGTTTTCTTGAAGCATCCATGTCTGACATGTATCTAGACATGGGTATTGGGAAATGATTCTCAAGGATCTTCCAAATACATAGAACTCTAGTAACAATTAACATTCTCATGTCAGACACTCATTTGTTTTAATACTCACATTGGAATTCAACATAGAAAAATATAGCATGATGTAAACAAGAGTAAAAGAGTGGTCCGCCTATGTGAACTCCAAACACCATAGCTTGTGCAGAAGGGCATCTAAAGTAAAAGTGATCCAATTTAAAGTGGCATTAACTAAGTTTAATGCAGCTAATTCCATTTTTGTTGATAAGTCCAATACACAAATAGAAAGGATTAGATGATGAACTTTGTTTTCTTCTAAAGCAATAAGAAATCCTATATTAATTCATTTATTTGAAATAAATAAATGACTAAAATACAACAATTACTTCCAACATAATTTGAAAAAAGTACCTAAGCTAATTAGAATGAACGAAAGAAAAACCAAATAGTTTACTAATATAAATCAACAATATTAATCACACAAAAATAGAAAATGATGCAAAATATTGAAGGATTAATCAACAATACAACAAACTTACATATTACATGTTGAGATACAGGAAACAATTTGGTGTGTTGGATGGACGAGTTCTAGGAAACTCGATTTTAGTGTGTAATGGAGAGGGGTAGGATTGTTTTTATAAAATTTGCATTGTAGACACTCAATTTTTCCCGGGCCCAAAAATAAGCCCCCCTCAAAAAAATAATAAACCCCAAAAAAAAACGAAGTCCAAGTTCAGTCCAGAATTACAAATATAATTTGGCCCGATCGGAATGGCCCATTACTTGAAAAGATTTAAGGTCCATCTACAAGCTTGACTCATATGGAAATATAATCTTCAATGATATGCAATCTTAGATATGATTGCAATCTTAGATATGATATGCAATCTTAGAAGGTATGATTTTGTAATCTTAGAGATTTAATTTGTAGATACCTTTTAATCTTAACCGTTGATGTAATTGATCTGTACCATTGGATTTGAGGAGGTTCAACTATAAATAGAGGCCTCTCCCTTCATTGTAAACACACTGGAGTTTTGTGAAACAATAAAAATTTTTGAGAGCTTTCACTCAAATTTCTCTCCCTCTTACGTTCTTATTTTTTACGGTTTGTTCTTATTTTATTCTTTGTTCATCTTCATTTTCAACCTTTTTATTTTGATTTAATCCATGTTTCCTGATTTTTTATATATTTTAATTTTTAAAATAATTTTAGTATTATATCAAACTCTTTCATTTTTTAATAATTTTTTAGTATTACTCTTAGTAAATTATTTTTATTCAAATCATTATTTTAAAAAAATATAATTCATTTAATTGTCATATTTTATCCAAAAGTTTTTCTAAAATGAGGCAATGTTTTTCGTATTTAGAAATTCGGGAAATAGTGCCCTAACATGCTGGGTTGCGATTTCCCGTTTGTCTAAATGCCTAAAGTATCCTTCTAAATAGATTTTGTAAATCACGAGATGATTTCAGTTACGAGAGTTTAAGAATATCGTGTCCTATCATGCTGGATGTGATGTTTGTATTCTTTCGGAGCTAAGGAATCTCGATTTTTCAACTTAAATAATTCTGGTTTTAAAAAAGAGATCCTATTTTTAAATCTTTTCAAAATTTTGACATTAAGACAGAAAACTATTCAATTTGGCACCAATTTTGGGCGTTGCAAGGGTGCTAATCCTTCTTCGTATGTAACCGACTCCCGAACCTGTTTTCTTAATTTTCATAGACCAAAACATTTTATAAGGTGATCCAATCACACCTAAAAAGGTTGGTGGCGACTCCCGTTCTCGTTTTTCAAAAGTCGATCCCCATTTTTCAAACATCCCTTTAAAAAATGGTTTCGACAGCTTGGCGACTCCGCTGGGGACTTAAGAGAGTCAAGCCAAGAAATTAAGTATTTTCTGTCTTAATGTCGAAAGTTTGGAAAATTTAAAATTGGATCATTTTTACATGTGTTTGCTGCATATGTTTTTACCTTATTGCTGTACATTGCATTTGCATGACCGTTGTGGTCACACCCTTAAGTGGGAGTGAGAAGCTACGCTTTCGTAAGGTTTTCACCTTCGTATGAGCTAGTGGATTGCTTCCGGGATACTGTACCTATGTCTTCGTGAGATTTTCATCTCCGTATGGCCATAGGGAAATGTGTCCCCCTGAACTGAACTTGGTCTATATGAGCCTATAATGGGTGAAGACCAAGGAATCTACTGGTTCAGGTACTCTTACTTTAGAACTTAACCTCATATAGTGAACTTTAAAGAGCTTACCCTAGGAAAGATAGTGATAACCTTTAGTAAGCTACCCTTGTAAGTACTTGTTTATCATTTTTTTTATACTGACCTATTTTTATTTTACTGTCATTGCATGTCATTTGGCATTTAAAGGTGTCAATTCATAGTTTGATTTCTGAGTTAGAAAGTTTTGTAATGGGGAACGAATATCTTGATAAAGTGGAGAACAATGCCTCTGTCTGTACCTGGTTAGAGAAAACTAGTTAGAGAAAGGAGATAGTGTCACTAAGGGGCATACATCAGAGTTATGGGGTTTCACCCGTATTAATTCGACGCAAAATGAGTTTCAGGAGTTGAGAGACATTTGGGCCCAATGGGATGACGAGGCTAAGCAGCTTTTCTACTAGAATTATGGAGACCTTCCCTATTTGCTAAATGTCAAAGTAGGTAGGCACTTGTTTCAAGCTATGGTCCAGTTCTGGAACCCTGCTTATAGTTGCTTTACATTTGGTGATGTTGATCTTGTACCTACTCTAGAGGAGTATACGACTTTATTGCATTGCCCGAGGATTCAGGGTCACAAGGTTTATGTTAGGCCTGCTAGTCTTCTAACTTTTGCAAAGAAGTTGGTGATGATTACTGGAATGAGTGAGCAGTGGGCTGTAGCTCGTGTGCAGCAAAAATGTGATAGTAAGTGCGTTCCATAGGCCCTTTTGAGAGAATTGATATCGACACATCCAGAGTAAAGAAAAGGGTCGACGTCCTAGCTTTGAGTATTTACGGCATGGTGATTTTTCCAAAGGCGTTGGGGCACATAGATGAGGCAGTTGCAGATTTATTCGATCGCTTTGGTAAGCAGAATATACCGGTACCAGCAATCTTAGCTGAGACATTTAGATCTTTGAGTGCATGTCGGAGAGCCGACGAAGGTAGATTTATTGGATGTGCACAGTTGCTGTTGGTTTGGTTCCATAGTCACTTTTGGAAGCTTGAGAAGGTTCCTTGCCAAGTGTTCTTTGAGGGTTATTCCCCCTTAGAGGAAGCAGAAACTAAATCAAGGAGAGACGATATTACAGAAGAAAGGTGGATGGATATTCTTCAGAATCTTCGAGAGGAAGAGGTTTTGTGGAAGCACCTTGGATGACTCCTAATGAAGTCCTTTATCGCTGCGGCAGTTTTGATTGGGTACCTCTTCTTGGGATTTGGGGAGTTGTTGGCTATGCACCGTTACTCGTCCTAAAGTAATATAAAGCGGGGCAGTTCAAATAAAGGTCGAGAGTTAGCTTTGTTATTAGATAGGGTTAATACTCTGGGCCTACAAGTGAAAGCGTATTTGTAATTCGTTTTATGAAAAGACTTTTGTTCCTTAAATAACGTTTTCTAAAATGAAACTGAATCGAGATCGATACCTTTTTGCATTCATGCATTTGCATTACATTACATCAAAGAAAAGAAGGTGTTGATTTGAAATTCGATTCCTAAATAGAATAGTTTGTCATAAGGAAATGAATTTCTTGATAAAGTGGATTATAGTGCGGTCGTTTAAATATAGTCCAAGTAAACAGGACGAGAGAAAGCTGGTAGTCCACGAAGGAATACATGATGTAATTGCCAGAGATTCAAGCCAACAAAGGCATGACGAGAGAAAGCCGGAAGTCAACAAAGGAATACATGACTTGATTTAATTGCCAACGAAGATTATCCAAGAGCCGACACTTTTTGATGAGTATCATAGAGATAAGCGAACAAGAGACCGAGGCTCAGATTAAGCAGCAAGGAGTTAGCAAAGGCATCTTTTGGAGAATTTACAGGATTCGACCATGAAGAAAAGATCAGCGTTTACTTGGACTATGAAGGGCAAGACCGCATATGTAATATATTTTCATGTAAAGAAATTTGTTTTCTAGAAAAGTTATTCTAATGGAATTGAATTCAAAATCAACATCTCCTTTTCTTTTGCATACATGCATTTGCATTGCATCACATCACATGCATTTAAATCCATAAAAAGACTCTAATTAAGGTTAAAAAGAGAAAGAAAGAGAGAAGAGGGTCACGGCTGAGCGAAAAGAAGACGCTCCCTTACATATCCTAGAATTTTGTATCAGGAGGGATAGCTTACCTGGAGATGGGGGTGTTTGGAAATGAAAATCATTCCATCAATGCCATAGAAGGGACTGATTAAGGAAACCTTGAGGGCATTCGCCCTTACGAACCGGGAAGCTCTTTGAACAATTGGACTGTGGAGGAACTTCCTGTAGTCTTTAGGAAATTATCAAAGTAATTTTCGAAACATTCTTGTTACTCTAGAGCCTAGGAGTAATAAGATTTCATTTGTGAAATGGGCTTACAATCATCTATTATTTTTTAATAAAGCATAACTTTTATCAATTTGAACGAGTATTGTTTTATTTTTATCAAACAATATTCTGTTAAATTTTGGCATTTCTTATTCTTTCATTTATAGCACATAAATAATCATTCTTAAATTCATTCATTCTTTGTATATTCTTTATACTTCACAGATCCCTAGATATCAATGACATGAGCATTGATATTACAAATCCTGATTTCTCTCGTGAGCAAGACATGTGTTTAGAGGAATCACAGGATTTTGAAGATGTCTAGGATTGTGATGTGTCTCTAGATCTTTTGAGGATGGTGAAACAAAAGGAGAAACAAATCATGCCATATGAGAAAGAGGCAGTAGAGAATGTAGCCCTAGAGGAAGGGAAAGAGGTGAAATTTGGCACGCATATTTCTAATGATATAAGGCAAGGACTGATTGAGTTGTTACATGAGTTCAAGGATATCTTCGCATGGTCCTATCAAGATATGCCAGGGTTAAATACTGATATTGTGGTGCGTCATCTTCCAATAAGACAGGATTGTAAACCAGTTCAACAGAAGTTGCGAAGAATGAGACCAGATATCGTATTAAAAATAAAGGATGAAGTCAAGAAATAGTTCGATGCAGGATTCTTACAAGAGGTGAAGTATTCTGAATGGGTAGCTAACGTTGTACCAATTCCTAAGAAGGATGAGAAGGTACGAATGTGTGTTAATTACAGGGATCTAAACAAAGCTAGCCCAAAAGATAATTTCACTCTGCCTCACATAGACACTTTGGTAGACAACACAGCGGGATATTAGTTGTTCTCCTTCATGGATAGTTTTTCAGGGTACAATCAGATAAAGATGCATCTTGAAGACATGGACAAAACCACATTCATAACCTTGTAGGGGACTTTCTGTTACAAGGTAATGCCCTTTGGGCTAAAGAATGCAGGGGCAACATACCAAAGGGCTGTGGTGACCTTATTTCACGATATGATGCACAAGGAAATTGAGGTGTATGTTGATGATATGATTGCCAAATCTCGAACAGATGAGGAACATATTGAGGTTTTAAAGAAACTATTCTTGATATTAAGGAAGTTTCAGTTAAAACTTAATCTGACAAAATGCGCTTTCGGAGCCAGGTCGGGGAAGTTACTAGGTTTTGTGGTCAGTGATAAAGGAATAGAAGTTGATTCAGACAAAGTTAGAGCCATATAAGATTTGCCTTCACCGCGTACTTAGAAAGAAGTTCAGGGTTTTCTTAGAAGGTTGAATTATATTGCTCGGTTTATTTCACAATTAACTGAGAAATGTGACCCTATATTTCGCCTCCTTAGAAAACACAACCAAGGTACTTGGGATGAGGAATGCCAGAGTGTTTTCGATAAGATTAAGCAATACTTGTTAAATGCTCCTGTGTTATCTCCACCTAATCTAGGTAGACCATTAATTCTATACTTATCAGTGTTTAGCGATTCTATAGGATGTGTGCTTGGCCAACATGATGAGTCGGGAAGAAAAGAGAAGGCGATATACTACCTCAGCAAGAAATTCACAGAGTGTGAGATGAGATATTCGCCAATTGAGAAATTGTGCTGTGCTTTAATCTGGACGACTCGAAGGTTGAGGCAATATATGTTGCATCATACTACTTGGCTTATTTCAAAACTTGATCCTCTGAAGTATATGATGGAGTCAACAGCTTTGAATGGAAGAATGGCGAGGTGGCAAATTCTGCTTTCAGAGTTTGACATAGTTTATGTGAGCTAGAAGGCTATAAAAGGAAGTGCGATAGTGGAATTTCTGGCTAGTAGAGCTCTAGAAGACTATGAGCCGTCGAATTTTGATTTCTCAAATGAGGAGTTGATGTGTGTAGCAGCTACAGAGGATTATTCTTGGAAGTTGAGCTTTGATGGGGCATCCAATACAGTGGGAAATAGAAATGGGGCAGTCTTGGTATCCCCAAATGGTGATTATTATCCATTCACGTGCAAGTTGGATTTTGATTGCACAAACAATATGGCCGAGTATGAAGCGTGCATCATGGGACTCCGAGCGGCTATAGAGCGAAGAATAATAACCTTGGAAGTTTATGGAGACTCCGTGTTGGTAATTTACCAGCTTAAAGGTGAATGGGAGACAAGGGATCCTAAATTGATCAATTATCGAAAAGTAGTTTTGGGGTTACTTGAAAAGTTCGATAACATCACTTTCAATTATATCCCATGAGACAAAAATTAGATGGCAGATGCTCTAGCAACCTTGGCTTCAATGATTAAAGTGAATAAAGAAGAGGAGATGAGACCCATTCAGATGAGTATCTTTGAGGCTCCAGCTCACTGTTGTAACATTGAGGAAGAAGAAAAGGATGATAACCCTTGGTATCAGGATATATTGCGATATGTGAGGGATCGTAAATACCCGAATGAGCAACCTGAAAATGATAAGCGAACTTTAAGGAGATTAGCCTGCGACTACGTTTTGGATAGGGACATCTTGTACAAAAGAAGAAAGGACCAAGTACTGTTGAGATGTGTTGACGCCGTGGAAGCTAAGTTAATCTTGGAAGAAGTTCACGAGGGTGTTTGTGGGACGCACGCTAATGGTTTCACGATGGCTAGACAAATCATGAGGTTTGGATATTATTGGTCTACTTTGGAAGGGGATTGTATCAACCACGCCAAAAAATGCCATAAATGTCAGATTTATAGAGACAAGATTCATGTACCACCTTCACCTCTACACGTTATGACTTCTCCATAGCCTTTTTCTATGTGGGGCATTGATGTCATTGGGCAAATATCACCAAAAGCTTCAAATGGGCATCGCTTTATTTTTGTGGTCATTAATTACTTCACGAAGTGGGTAGAGGCTGCTTCTTATGCGAATGTTACTAAGTCGACTGTAAGTCGTTTCTTGAAGAAAGAGATTATTTGTCGATATGGGATGCCTAAAAGGATCATATCAGACAATGCATTGAACTTGAACAACAAAACGATAGCAGAAGTTTGCAGCCAGTTCAGGATTAAGCATCATAACTCTTCGCCGTATCGTCCAAAGATGAATGGGGCAGTGGAAGCTGCTAACAAAAACATCAAGAAGATAGTGGGGAAAATGACTGAAACCTACAGAGACTGGCATGAGAAGTTACCATTTGCACTCTTAGCTTATCGAACATCTGTCAGAACCTCTACCGGGGTAACTCTTTTCTCGTTGGTTTATGGGATGGAAGCAGTGTTACCCATTGAAGTGAAAATACCGTCTCTTTGAGTCTTGTCAGAGATAAAGTTGAATGAAGCTGAATGGATACAATCACGATATGATCAGTTGAACTTGATTGAGGAAAAGAGGCTAAAGGCCATTCGTCATGGTCAGATGTATCAGAAGCGAATGATGCGAGCTTACGACAAAAAAGTGCGACCAAGAGAATTCCACGAGGGGGATCTTGTGCTGAAAAAGATCCTCCCTATTCAGAAGGACTTTAGAGGAAAATGGATGCCAAATTGGGAAGGGCCATATGTCGTGAAGAAGGCCTTCTTTGGGGGTGCATTGATCTTAACAGAAATGGATGGGAAGAGTTTGCCCAATCCAGTAAATCCAGACTTAGTCAAAAATTACTTTGTCAAAAAAAGAGAAGAATTCAGGGTGAAAACCCACAAAGGGCGCCTTGAGTTTTCGAAAAAAAAATAGAGAGGCCAAGGTGAAAACCCGCAAAGGGCGCCTTGTGACCAAAGGGTTTTGAGTTGAAAACCGAAAGGCGTGTCAAATTTTGAAGAGCACACGGTAATCTTGCTATATCTGATTCAACGAAGAGTGAAGCGCGTTGCATATCGGGGCATCAACAAAGTACTTTGGATCTTTTAAACACATGTTGAATTCAAGAAAGTCTTCATGGAACTGGCATATAAACGCTCAAGCGGCGATATCTAAGGCATCTAACTTTTGTCCTATTTGCTATCTTTAGATTCTTTTTCTTCTCAAAGATAAGCTTTCAGATTAATTTCCTTTGTATTTTTGACAAATTTATTCAAATCTAATTATTCTCAAAATTAAATTCATCTTCATTATTCTTAAAATATGTTGCATTAGAATAATGATAAATGAACTAAATAATTTTCATAAATGAAGTTTTGCTCATTACTCTGGAAATTTCTAGATAATACAAGAAACTAAAACAGAACAATTGTTCGAAGAATTCATGTAAGTGAGGTTTGAAAGAACTCGAGGAAATTCTTTCTTTAGTCCAAAATGATGATTGGACAAATCAAACGATTCGATCCTAAGAGAGGATCATCTTACAGATATTTTTGGTGGGTCATAGCATTTGAAGAATGGTACAAACCCACAGGCTGAGTAGGAATGATACTTCGAGAGAAATAAGGATAAACTTTGACAAAAGAATGAGTGGTGACGTCTGGAATAGGGGTCATATTCATAAACATTTTGCATTATAACAGGTTTAATTAGGAGCATTTGACTCACTTCGATCATAGCATCCTAATCATTAGGCATGAACTCATACACATTATACAGGTTATGTCCTTCAAGGGACAATGAAGATTGATGCGCCTTAACCCCCTAAGCAGTAGGGTAACAGGCTGAAGGCATAGCAGATCTGACCTTCATTGAAGCAGATCCAAGATGATTTGGCATCTCTGTACTGTCAGAGAACAAATCGAAGAAACAGATTTGGCATCTCCATATTTGACGAAGAGCAGATCGAATACATAGCAGATTTGGCTTTCACGTGTTTATGCTGAAGCAGATCTAAGATGATTTAGTATCTCTGTACTGTCAGAGAACAAATCGAGGAATCTCTATATTCGATGGAGAGCAGATCGAAGACATAGCAGATCTGACCTTCATTGAAGCAGATCCAAGATGATTTAGCATCTCTGTATTAGACGGGGAGCAGATCGAAGACATAGCAGATCTAACCTTCGGATGTTTTTACATCGAAGTAGATCCAAGATGATTTGGCATCCTTGCGTTAACAAGGAGCAGATCAAAGATATAGTAGATTTGGCTTTCACGTGTTTACGCTGAAGCAGATCTAAGATGATTTGGCATCTCTGTACTGTCAGAGAACAAATCGAAGAAACAGATTTGGCATCTCCATATTCGACGGAGAGGAGATCGAAGACATAGCAGATCTGACCTTCATTGAAGCAGATCCAAGATGATATGGCATCTCTATATTAGACGATGAGCAGATCGAAGACATAGCAGATCTAACTTTCGGATGTTTTCACATTGAAGTAGATCCAAGATGATTTGGCATCCTTGCGTTGACAATGAGTAGATCGAAGACATAGCAGATTTGGCTTTCACGTGTTTACGCTGAAGCAGATCTAAGATGATTTGGCATCTGTGTACTGTCAAATAACAAATCGAAGAAATAGATTTGGCATTTCCATATTCGACGGAGAGCAGATCGAAGACATAGCAGATCTGACCTTCATTGAAGCAGATCCAAGATGATTTGGCATCTCTGTATTAGACGGGGAGCAGATCGAAAACACAGTAGATCTGACCTTCAATGAAGCAGATCCAAGATGATTTGGCATCTCTGAATTAGACGGGGAGCAGATCGAAGACATAACAGATTGGACCTTCATTGAAGCAAATCCAAGATGATTTGGCGTCTCTGTATTAGATGGGGAGCAGATCGAAGACATAGCAGATCTGACCTTCATGTGTTTACATCGAAGCAGATCCAAGATGACAGATTTGCCATCTCTGTATTAAACGGGGATCAAATCAGAGATAACAGATTTGGCATCTATGTATCAGACGGGGAGCAGATTGAAGAAGCAGATTTGGCATCTCTGTATTAGACGAGGAGCAGATTGAAGATAACAAATTTGGCGTCTCTGTATTAGATGGGGAGCAGACCAAAGATAGCAGATATTGCCTTCCTGAGTTGCAATGAAGCAGATTGAAGCCGTCAAGAGACCATTTAAAGAAGATCAAGGATCAAGAACTCAAGACTCGGTGAGCCCGGGAAAAATTGGTCCTTTTATAGTCTTTGCTCTATTCTGTTATACAAAGAATGAGCAAAGAGGGCAATATGAGACACTCAATTTTGCCCGGGCCCAGAAATAAGTCCCCCCAAAAAATAAGAAACCCAAAAAAAAACGAAGTCCAAGTTCAGTCCAGAATTACAAATCTAATTTGGCCCGATTGGAATGGCCCATTACTTGATAAGATTTAAGGCCCATCTACAAGCTTGACTATATGGAAATATAATCTTCAATGATATGCAATCTTAGATATGATATGCAATTTTAGATATGATACAATCTTAGATATGATTGCAATCTTAGATATGATATGCAATCTTAGAAGATATGATTTTGTAATCTTAGAGATTTAGTTTGTAGATACCTTTTAATCTTAACCGTTGATGTAATTGATCTGTACCGTTGGATTTGAGGAGGTTCAACTATAAATAGAGGCCTCTCCCTTCATTGTAAACACACTGGAGTTTTGGGAAACAATAAAATTTTTTGAGAGCTTTCATTCAAATTTCTCTCCCTCTTACGTTCTTATTTTCTACGGTTTGTTCTTATTTTATTCTTTGTTCATCTTCGTTTTTCAACCCTTTTTATTTTGATTTAATCCATGTTTCCCTAATTTTTTTTATATATTTTAATTTTTTTTAAAAATTTTAGTATCATATCAAACTCTTTCATTTTTTAATAATTTTTTTTTAGTATTACTCTTAGTAAATTATTTTTATTCAAATCATTATTTTAAAAAAATACATTTCATTTAATTGTCATATTTTATCCAAAAGTTTTTCTAAAATGAGGCAATATTTTTCGTATTTAGGAATTCGGGAAATAGTGCCCTAACATGCTGGGTTGTGATTTCCCGTTTGTCCAAATCCCTAAAGTATCCTTCTAAATAGATTTTGTAAATCACGAGATGATTTCAGTTACGAGAGTTTAAGAATATCGTGTCCTATCATGCTGGATATGATGTTTGTATTCTTTCGGAGCTAAGGAATCTCGATTTTTCAACTTAAATAATTCCGGTTTTAAAAAAAGGATCCTATTTTTAAATCCTTTCAAATTTTTGACATTAAGACAGAAAACTATTCAATTTGGTACCAATTTTGGGTGTTGCGAGGGTGCTAATCCTTCTTCGTACGTAACCGACTCCCGAACCTGTTTTCTTAATTTTCATAGACCAAAACGTTTTATAAGGTGATCCAATCACACCTAAAAAGGTTGGTGGCGACTCCCGTTTTCGTTTTTCAAAAGTCGATCCCCATTTTTCAAACATCCCTTTAAAAAATGGTTTCAACATGCATCATTTTACGAAATGTGCATCATTTTACGAAAAGTGCATTAACATGATCATGCATAGTATAAGTGTGAAAAATTGAGTTATATGAAATTGATATGATGATTATGATTGTATAATGTATATGTTTATATGTATGTGATTGTGTTTATGTTAATCTCACATTAACCTTTATAGCTCACCCCCTTTTAGTTTTTTGATTTTACAAATAACCCCAAGGTTAGGATTCGATGATGACATTTGGAGGAGTTTCTCAGAATTCTTTTTAAATTAAAGTAATTAAACTTTATTTTGATATTTTGGGTTTGTCATAAGTTTGAGTATAGGCTGTGGCATGGGACTTTATCTTAGGGATGTTTCATTCTAATTTGCATAAATTGCTTGCATGACATTAAGTTTTAAAAAATGCATAAATTAATATTTGATAAGATTTCGATTGAACCTCGATTTTTAAAATAGAATCTTTCAATAACATATTTTTTCACTGCATTTCTAAAAATGAGTTTTAATAAAATTAGACTTAGTTTTCAAAATTATTAATGTTTACAAATGAATTTTCTAAAGACATTTGATTTATTAAGTTAATATGTTTTTTTCCTAAATAATGACGAATAACCAAGTTCTCCAATTTTGAATAAAAAGACAAATAAATTAGAAGTATAATTGAAATCCAAATAGTTTCAAATAAATGATTGAATGTTTACAATTGAGATATTATTTATTTCGATTCTTGAAATTTGCACGGTTTTTATGATATTAAAATAAACGATTTATTTCATTTATTTTGAATTGATAAGCCAATAGTTTTAAAATATTTTTTTAATTTTGAAAGTTTATTTCGACCATTTTCGTGGACAAATGGTTTTTGAAATGAGATTTAAAATATAGTTGAACATTCAATTTTACTAATTTTGAACGAATTGCGCAATGGTTTAAAAAAAGTACGTTTCAAATCAAGAAAAGTTTCTCTGGGCAATTCCGGTGGCCAATGAAGCTTTCTGAATTCATCAGTCATAACGGCTGAGCCGAGTTTGGGGTGTTACACCTAGGAACTAGTTTTACTGGAGTGTTGCATTAGGCCATCAAGGCTTCAAATAAATGGACTTCTCCATATGTTCCACAAATCGAGCTACCTCAAGTGGGTCAAATGAGCCCCATTTAATCAAATGACCTTTATGGGACGTTCCGTGTGCATTTTTCATGAGCTTTCATCTGAGACCCGTGACATTGTCCCCCACCCATTCTCGTGACACCCTCACCCCGTCCTCAAAATAACACTGGCTTGAATTGCCTTGGAATTGTCTTAATGCCTTAGTCAATTCCCAATTAATCTCTTTGTCAAGTTGTTCCGCCCCTTAAAACATTTGCCTCAGCTTATGTCTCCACTGTCGCCTAACTCGAATAGTTTCTCTCTTTTGTACATTTCATTCGTAAGAGCCCATTACTCTTACTTGCCCCCATCGTGACTTGACTTGATTGGGATCCCCTAAATCTAAACAACTAGGCTTAGGTGTTCTCACATTGAACACTAGGTTAACATTGAGTATAGGCATCAACTCTGGTTTGTAAGCCCTTC
Organism: Gossypium arboreum; assembly: GCF_025698485.1. NCBI lineage: Eukaryota > Viridiplantae > Streptophyta > Magnoliopsida > Malvales > Malvaceae > Gossypium > Gossypium arboreum. The sequence continues at coordinate 110,326,407 of NC_069070.1, read as the reverse complement.
AACTTAATTACTTCAGAACTTTAAAAGGGCCCCTATATCTTTGCCAAGCCAACGGTAAGTCATAATGTAGAACACTAGGAAAGTGTTTGATAAATACTTGACTTATTGCATTTACTCGTTTTGTCATTCTCACTTTTCCCAAAAAGTTTGATGCACAACCCACATCTCTCATAGGTGGTAGCCTTACTGATAACTCAACAAGCTTCATATTAGTTTGTCGCACCTCTAACGTTTCCAAGGGGGTCTCATTAACACTTCGATCTACCAATTCAATGTTCTTACCACAATAAACATCTTTCGATAATAACTATGAATGGAATGATTACAAATAAAAGGGGAATGACTCTATATATAGTTGAGCTTCCCCAAATCCAATGGTACAGATTGAGTTACATTAATGATTGAGATTAATGCCTATCTACGATATGAGAGTCCTAAAAGATTTAAACTCTATACAATCTTATCCCTTAAGATTACAAAATTTTTACTCTGGTAACTTTAGTTTTACTGGAGTGTTCCACTAGGCCATTAAGGCTTCAAGTAGATGAGCTTCTTCATATGTTCCATAAATCGAGTCAATTCAAGTGGGACAAATTAGCCTCATTTAATTAATTGACTTTCATGGGATGCTTTGTGTGCATTCGTCATGGGCTTTGATCTGCGGCTCGTGATACTAGACTTAACATTGCATTAGCGCTAAAATGTTAGGAAGATAACAAAGCAGTATTATATTAGACAGTTGGGAAATTGCAAATAAAATAATGATATCTCTAAGGAACCAAAGTCACGTGCTTACATATGGAAAACTTAACATTCTAGAAGTCGTTAGATCTTCAAACTCAAATTTTTGCTAGTTGTGTTGATTCTCTGTAATCAATATCAAGGTGTATCTTATGTTTCTTAGAGCAGTCATATGTTAGAGAAGTGTCAAACAAACATTGGAGGGCCTTTATTCTATAGAAGTTGAATTTGTATAATGTTTTGAAACTACTCGATAAGGTATTTGATTGAGAAGTTTAATTACGAGCTTAGACTTATTGATTCCATCTGTAGGCCCTTGTGGATATATTGTGACAATACAACACTTGTGTTCTTTACTAAGAATAATAAAAGTGGAAGTTAAAGCAAACAAATCAACATTAAGTACTTGGCAATCAAATATCACATTGGGTTTAGGAAGTTGCTCATTGAACAAATAAATAACAAGCTAATAATAATAGATCCTTAGACAGAAGGCATGCTGCTAAAGTCGATGAAGGATCATGTGGTTGAAATGGATTATTCAACAAGTCACTATAAGATACTTTGTTCTTTAGTTTGTTTTATTGTTCTAATTTTATACATTTGGTTGAAAAAACAACTATCAGGATAGGACCTAGAGCAAACATGGAAGGTTTATTCATAACGTGATTTCCCACATGTATGAGTTTATTTAGAGAAAGGAAATTTGCATGGTAATACGTAAAAGGGAATATTCAATTAAATGAGAAATTACTGTCCTGACTTGTGTAACTCTACTTTACTACTTAAACATATGGTATTTAAATTATTATTGAGGAAAATAATATAAAATTTAGATTAAATGGGAAAATGTTAGAATATTTATTATTAAATAAATATTTTACTCATTAATAGTCCTTAATTTTATAATAAATTAAATAAATTTATTCTTTTGGGTAATTACTATTAAATAATTACTTTTACTTGATAATTACTATAATTAAGTAATAATTTAAATAAAATAGGTTGAGTTTAATGGTAACTCCTCCCACTTCCTAACCTTTTCTTTCCAAAATTATACCTAAAATTTTAGTGAGGTTTTCACTCTTCGGACGACCCCTTGGTTATTCAAATCCTAATCTAACTAAAATTGCTTATATGTTATTAAAAAGGTGAATGCATTTGAGAGGTTCCTTTATTATAGGGACCTGATCAAATTAGTTTCTCTAAAATTGCTTATATATTATTTAATCTTTATACTATTAAAAAGAATTAAAAAGGAAAAATTGAAATAAAGTTAATATTTACTATATAAAAATGTCATTTACTTGTTCATAGAGTTATTATTTTTAAGTTTTTTATGATTTTGTAAATTAAATATTTTATTTGGAATTGAATTGTAATAAGAAAAATAATTTTAAGATATTTTTCATATAGTAAATGTTAACTATGTTAGAATTTGGATTTATTTTATGCTTTTAATAGTATAAGAGACTAAATTGTTTCATTTATTAATAAATGGATTAATTTGGTCCTATCCTATATACAAGGACCTCCAAGTACTTTAACTTAATTGAAAGCGATTTTAAATATAGCCTACAATAGGACCCACGGAGTCAAAAACCAAGGCTTTGCTTAATGTGAAGGAAACAAAATTGAAAAGATGGAAAATTGAAAGGATGAAAACTAGAAGAATGAAAAATATAATTTTTTTCATAGGTGTGCATGGTAGAAAAAATGAAAAAATAGAAAGAATATACCCCTTCATTGATTGGTGGAGTTGAAAAGTGAAAAAAAAACAATTGGAAAATGTATAATTTGAACAAAAGTACACTTTTATCTCATTTTCTCTCTCTCATCATTCTAATTTGGAAGGATTGATAAAATAATCACCCGCACTATTTTCTTTTCTATCACTTTTCTTTCATTTCAAGTAGGGGTCAGCGTTCGATCGAGTCAAATGAAAAAATTTCGAGTTAATCAAGTTGACGAATCATATTTTATCATCCTAATTTGATTTGAAATTTTCTCGAATCGAGTTGAGTGAGATGAAATTCGAATCGAATCAAATATATTTGTTCGATTTAAATTTTAAAAAATAATTTTGGATCCTTATAACCATTGTCACCCATCGTAATAAAATTTGTCCACCGTAATCAATTTTTTTTATTAACTTTCATCACCTCATAATTTATTTATTAATCTTTTATATACGGGTTAGCTTCTTTGTTTGTTTAATTATTTCAATTATCTTCATATTCTTGTCACTATGTATTTTGGAATTAAAAATATATTAAATGCAAAATATGATTTTTAATAAAAGTTATTTTAAAGATAAAATAATTGATACCAATATAAAATTTTAATACTGAATATTTTATGGTATCATTAATAGTTCAATTTTAATATAAATATTCAATATGACTAAAAATTCAATAATATAAATAATATAAAATGTGAAATTTAATTTAATAATATAAATAGTAGATATAAATAAAATTATTACTATTTATGTTTAGGGATTTTTTGATAATTTTATTTTTATTTAAAAGTAAAGGGTGAGAAGTAAAAGTTTAGGGAGAAAATAAAAGTTTTGGAGAATAAAAGTTTGAGGGAAAGTAAATAGGGGAGTAAAATTTTGTAGGGAAAATATTAAAAAATATTAGGGGTATGGGTTTGGGGTAGATGGGGGTGAGATGGGAATGAAGTAAAAGTTTTAGGGGAAAAGTAGGAGGAAGTAAAAATTTAGGGGGAAAATAAAAAGTTTTGAGGGTTTTTAAGAGCAAAATTTTGAGGAAAAGTAAATGGGAGAGTAAAATTTTGGTGAGAAATAGATTTTAGGTAGATAGGGGGGTTGGGATAAGAAGGGAGTAAAACTTTTGGGGAGAAAGTGGCAAAGAGTAAAAGTTTTGAAGAAAAAATAAAAAGGTTTGGGGGTTTGGGGTATATTCAAATTATTCGAATTATTCGAGTTATTCGAATTCGAAAAATTAACTCGATTCGAACTCAAAATTCAGAAAAAAATTCGAGTTGACTCGAATAACTCGATTAACCTAAATAACTTGATTCGTTTAACTCACAATTCAATTTTTATTTTTATTTTTTTTAGTCGAATCAATTTCCTACACTTTTTGAGTTTCTTTGATTCCAACCCAAGCCTAATTCTATAGAGCTTAGTGGATTTCTAAATAGCCCAAATTGACTTCTGTCCCATGTGCGCTATACTCATGTTTGAATGTGCCAAAAAGTTGCAGTAACACAACTTATGTTTTGCTTCAAAATTGAGGCTGCAGGTTATTCTATTTCTCCTTTTTAATCTTTCCTACACTAATGGTAAAGCACAATTCTTTAATTGAGTCACCAACATTTCCTGGTTTTTTATTCCATTTTCTTCACTATATAAAATGAAAACTGATTTTCTCTTTCTCACAAACCATTGTAGTAATTTGTTTAATACTAGTTGATTGAGATCATGTACCTCTTGTCTATGCTTGTTTTAGCTGAAACGGCCCTTGTATTAGGGCTTGTCTTCAGTTCTCCTCTAAGGGAACTGGTGATGATGATATTAGACATAATAACAGTAGGGAAAGCCAATCTGATCTTAAAGACTGTTGCAGCAACTTTGCTTCTTGTTTTCACCTCAATGTTATACGATGTGATAGAGATAAAAAAATGTTGGTCGGAAGGCGCTGTTCCTAATCCTGCTGATGAGATTCTAATGGCGAAACAAGTTTTGAAAGCATCCATGTGTAATTTCCTAACATGTCTGAAACTTCAGGTTTTAACTATATATATGTTTTGATCCTAAGATATTATGTATATGTTTCAGGGATTACTTTATTCCTTGCGTTGGCTACATATGGATTGCACTACTGTATCAAAGGGCTAGAAAGATCGAGGACATTGGAGGCTGCTGAAGATAATAAACAGTTGATGTTAGAACCCCCAAAGAATAATGCAACATGTTCAAAATGAACAATTGATGTTTGAACTTTTAAAAAAATATGAAGATTCCTCCTCTTCATGTAAGGTATAAGACAAGGTCATATGTTGTAATAAAATAAGAAGAAATAAGAACATAATTGTGTAATGATCATTTGCTCAAAAATATAAACACATATTATAGTTGAGATTCTCCAGTGGTACAGATTGAGTTAAATGACTGAGATTAATGCCTATCTACAATATGAGAGTTATGAGAGATTAAACTCTGTATAATCTTATCCCTTAAGATTACAAAATTTTTACTCTGGTAACTTTAGTTTTACTGAAGTGTTCCACTAGGCCACTAGGGCTTCAAGTAGATGAGCTTCTTCATATATTCTACAAATCGAGTCAATTCAAGTGGGACAAGTTAGCCTCATTTAATCAATTGACCTGCATGGGATGCTCTGTGTGCATTTGTCATGAGCTTTGATCTGCGACTCGTGACACTAGACTTAACATTGCATTAGCACTAAAATGTTGGGAAGATAACAAAGCAATATTATATTAGACAGTTGGGAAGTTGCAAATAAAATAATGATATCTCTAAGGAACCAAAGTCACATGCTTACATATGGAAGACTTAGCATTCTAGAAGTCGGCAGGTCTTCAAACTCAAATTTTTGCTAACACTGTTGATTCTCTATAATCAATATTGTACCGGCCCAAATTTTTCCGGGCCCATGCCAAAATCAAAATAAAATAATAATAACAAAACCCAAATATTAATAAGTCTAATGTCTAAATTACAAAGATAAAATAACAGGCTTAAAAACCTAATAGCCCAATCAAGACCCAACTACCAGCCCAAAACCTAAAAAGCTAACCCTAGCCCACTAGCTCTCAACATTTTCAGAAAGCAAAAGAACCCTAGTCATTTTTGCCTTCAGCCACCACTCCACCCTATGTACGCTGCACGTCAGCAAGGCCCTCCCCGCACGCCATCGTCGGCCTTGCACGTCTCTGATGCTTCTCACTTCACCTACAAGACAAAAACAAAGGGGAAGAAGCCAACGCGCAATAAAACAAAGAAGAAAAGGACAAAAAGCAACAGAAAACAAAATGAAAAAAAAAACAAAGAACGAATCTTGTATCGGCTATAAAGGCCGCAATCTCTCCATTGTAATTTTTTTTTACGCACACTAAAAATAAAAAGCAGAACAGAAGTTTCGAAAGGTTTTGATCTTTTCATTATCTATTTTCGTTTCTTATTTCTTTTATTTTATTTTTTATATACAAATCTATTTTAATAAAAAGGGAAAAGAAAAAATAATAAAAAGAATAAGGGAAGATTTACCCGAGTCACCCCGCGGTCTCGTCGTTGGAAGTCCTTTTCTCCGTCGTCGAGGCCAGATCTAAAAAGGGGTCGAAGTTCTCGTCCTCCGACAGTTGAGTTGGGCAGATTTGGCCCTCAAAATATGAAGAAACGAGGGTCAAAATCCCCTTTTTGAGTAACTCCGGCCACCGGCCACAGTGGGGCCGCGGTGGGGAGTGGTACACCTACGACAACACCCAAGGTCAAGTTGAAACCCTAGCAAAGAAAAAAGGGAGAGTTTTTTTTAAAGTTTTTTAAGAAAAAAAAGCAGCTGAATGAAAATTTAAAAAAAAAAATGGTTTATATGCAGGAATGAAATGGTGCCATTTTGCACCCAAGGCCCCAACTCCAAAATGGCGTCGTTTAAGGCGACTCGCGCATGACCCAACCCGCTCTAGGGGGATTCGCGCGTCTTCGCTAAATGGGCTATTTATGCCCGTAGTCCTTCTGCATTTTTTATTCTTTTAATTTAAGCATTTTTTATTTTTCTTTTATTTTTAAATTTGACCACACAAATTTGCTAGATTTTCATCTCGGTCCCTAACCTGTGGATGCGCTGGATAATGGACACGTGTCCAGAGGCTGGGTTTTTGCCCGTTTAGTCCTCAAACCTTGCGCGCTTTTTATTTCTACCCCCGTGTTCTTATTTTGTTATAGTTTTTGCTTATAATTTCATTTTTGTTCTAGTTTAATCCCTAATCAGTTTGATTTTTATCCTTTTATTATTCATTTTTATAAACATTATTTATTTTAGATTTTTATATATTAGTTCTTTTAAATTGTTTTATGAACTATGTATTTAAATTTGCTTTACCAATTTTATATTAAACACACTTATTTTATTTATTTTAAATATTTTCATATATTGATTATTAACTTTTATATATTATTTATCTTAGATTTTTTTATATAAATTATTTGTTTTAAATCATTTTACATATTATCTATTTTAAATTTTCATGTGTAATATTTAATTTAAACTATTTTATATGTTATTCATTTTAAATTTGTTTATATAGTATTCTTTTTAAACTGTTTTAATACATATTATTTTGAATTATTTTATATATTAATTACTTTACATTGCTTTATTTATTTATTTTAAACTCTTTTATATATTATTTTTGAATTGTTTATTATTATAAATTTATGTATGCTATTTATTCCTAAATTTCTATTTTATACGGATTATTTATTTTCAAATTTTTATATATTGTTTATCTTAAACTCTTTATACATTATTTATTTATTTTATATATATTATTTATATTAAACTTTTTTATTTTATGTATACTATTTATTTTAAATTTCTTTTTACATATTATTATTTTAGACTTTTTATATGTTATTTTAAATTGTTATATATTATTTATTTTAAGTTGATTTATTTTATTTTAAATTGTTTTGTATATTAATTATTTTAAATTGTTTTACACTATTCACTTTAAATTGCTTTTTATAACATCTATTTTAAACTTGTTTTTTTTATGTATTATTTATTTAAAATTGTCTCATTATTTATTTTAAATGGTTTTATATTATTTATTTCATTCTTTTGATTATTAATGTTGGTATTTAAGTGACATATGTTATGTGATTATTGCATTGTGTGTATTATAATTGCTCATTCGTATTTTCATATCATCGTCTTTCACTTGTATAATATTGTATTGATGTATTATTGTTTTATGCTCATTACTGTATTTTTATTTCATGTAATCGCATTGTGTGTTAAGTTCCAACATATTTATTCAATATAGACCGTTATTTTACCCCAAACAAATAAATGCACATTGTTAAATATTGTACTCGCTATTATTCAAGAAAAAAGAAAATTTTCAAAATTAGACAATATTTCACGTTTTGAGAAATTCGAGAAATTGTACCTTAACTTACGGGTTTCGATTTTCTCGTTAAATCTAAATAGCCAAATATCCTTTTGAATCTCAAATACACGGAATCTCAATAAAAAATTTTAAAGGCAAACTTATTCCCAATGGTTCAAATGTCACGTCCTAACTTACGAGATGTGGCGTATTGTTATCGAGGGACGAGTGGGCCTTTGATGCGCGTTTCAATTTTATTCGAGCGTTTTTAAAATTAACATTAATGAAAACGGGATTGTATTTTAGAAATTTTTTAAAATTTTCAACTTTCGACATTAAGACATTAATTAATCAATTAGGTACCAATTTTGGACGTGACGAGGGTGCTAATCCTTCATCGCACGTAATCGACTCCCGAACCCATTTTCTCAAATTTTGTAGACCAAAATCATTGCTTTAGTGAATCAAAACATTTAATTAAAATGATCAAATTTCACGAGGTGATCCGATCAAATCTCATAAAAAATCGGTGGCGACTCCCGTTTTTAATCTTCATTTTCAAACCAACGATGATCCCTTTTCAAAAAAATAGTTTCAACAAATATCAAGGTGTATCTTATGTTTCTTGGAGCAATCATATGTTAGAGAAGTGTCAAACAAACATTGGTGGGACTTTATTCTATAGAAGTTGAATTTGTATAATGTTTTGAAGCTACTTGATAAGGTATTTGATTGAGAAGTTTAATTACGAGCTTAGAGTTATTGATTCCATCTGTAGGCCCTTGTGGATATATTGAGACAATACAACACTTATATTCTTTACTAAGAATAACAAAAGTGAAAGTTAAAGCAAACAAATCAATATTAAGTACTTGGCAATCAAATATCACATTAGGCTCATGAAATTGCTCATTGAACACATAAATAACAAGCTAATAATAATAGATCCTCAAACAGAAGGCATGCCGCTAAACTCATTAAAGGATCATGTGGTTGAAATGGATTATTCAACAAGTCACTATAAGATACTTTGTTCTTTAGTTTGTTTTCTTGTTCTAATTTTATACATTTGGTTGAAAAAACAACCATCAGGATAGGACCTAGAGCAAACATGGAAGGTTTATTCATAACGTGATTTCCCACATGTATGAGTTTATTTAGAAAAAAGAAATTTGCATAGGAATACGTAAAAGGGAATACTCAATTAAATGAGAAATTACTGTCCTGACTTATGTAACTCTACTTTGCTACTTAAACATATGGTATTTAAAATTATTATTGAGGACAATAATATAAAATTTATATTAAATGGGAGAATGTTGGAATATTTATTATTAAATAAATATTTTACTCATTAATAGTCCTTAATTTTATAATAAATTAAATAAATTTACTCCTTTTGGGTAATTACTATTAAATAATTACTTTTACTTGATAATTACTATAATTAAGTAATAATTTTATAATAAAAGAGGCTGAGTTTAATGGTAACTCCTCCCACTACCTAACCTTTTCTTTCCAAAATTATACCTAAAATTTTAGTAAGGTTTTCACTCTCAGACGACCCCTTGGTTATTCTACTCCTAATTTAACTAAAATTGCTTATATGTTATTAAAAGGGTGAATGTATTTAAGAGGTTCCTCTATTATAGGGACCTGATCAAATTAATTTCTCTAAAATTGTTTATATGTTATTTAATCTTTATACTATTGAAAATAATCAAATAATGCAAAATTGAAATAAAGTTAATATTTACTATATAAAAATGTCATTTACTAATTCATAGAGTTATTATTTTTAAGTTTTTATGGTTTTGTAAATTAAATATTTTATTTGGAGTTGAATTGTAATAGAAAAAATAAATTTCAAGATATTTTTCATACAAGAAATGTTAACTATGTTAGAATTTGGATTTATTTTATTCTTTTTCATAGCATATGAGACTAAATTATTCCATTTAATAATAAATGGATTAATTTGGTCTTGTCCCTATATACAAGGACCTTCAAGTACTTTAACCTAATTGAAAGTGATTTTAATAATAATAATTACTTTCTCTGTCTCTTGACACGCTTTCTCTCTGTCTTTTGACACTCATTCTGTTTTTCTAGAATTGTTCCTGTTTTATTTTTACTGTTGGGGGTTGGCTACTATTTTCGTGTAGAAAGATAATGGAGGACTCAATTGCTGGGCTTTCATTGGATGATGAAGAGGACGAAACCCTTCAGTTGGAGGTGGAAGAGCTGAACCAAGAGATCTCGTATGAAAATTGTCTAGTTGGAGTTTTTCTTACTTCTAGTGTAGTGCATTTCCAAGCAATGAGATCGACTCTAGCGAGTGTTTGGCATCCTATAAGGGGTGTTTCAATTTTAGATCTGGGAAGGGAGCGCTATTTATTTCGTTTTTATCATGAAGTGGATGCTGAAAGGGTTATGAAGTCTGGGCCATGGAACTTTAATTCTCACCTTCTTATTCTTCATCGATTGAAACCGAGAGAGGATCCTTTAGTTGTTCAGCTAAATTGAGTGGATTTTTAGGTACTTATATATGATCTTCCTATTGGGTTTATGGCAGATTCTATGGCACACCAGTTGGGGAATTTTATTGGGGTTTTCTGTGAATACGATACTGCTGCTATTCAACTGGGGCATAAACGTATAATAAGAATCAGGGCGAAAATAGATGTTCGGAAGCCGCTGAGGAGAAAAAAGAGGATTGCGTTGAAGAATGGCGATTCAGTATTTGTCCATTTTGAGTACGAAAAGTTGACCTTATTCTGCTTTCTATGTGGCAGATTGGGAAATTTAGAAAGCTTTTGTCTGGTACGAGTTACACAACCACAGACAGAATATGTACTTAATTGGGATATTTCTCTACGTGCTCAATCAAGAAGGAGTTAGTCATGGAAAAGCAAATGGCTTGTGGAAGACGATGGAAGGAAATCTACTAATTTTGGTAATACAATGTTAACGGGGGAAAGGAGAAATGAAGGGATTCTATCTTCAAATTACATTAATAAAGGCGAGAATTAGGGTTCAATCCCAAAAGTTCCTATTTTTGTTGCTACTGAAGATAAAAGAAAGTCAACTGTTACTTTAGGCCCATTAAAAAGTGGGGAACGAGCCCAGACCAATATGGATTTCGATGAGGAAATGGTGGCCCATAAGGAAGACAACAGTCCAATAATGTTCAGTGAGGGTCTTAAATGTCCCCGAGTACATGCTACTATTTCACGAGTTTCTGGATACGAGGATTCGAATGAAACTTTTGGTACTTTTTTGTAGGTACAAAATAATACACAAGCGGCAGACCTTGCTAAGTAGGCCAACCGGGAGTCATGAAACTCTTAAGCTGAAACGTTCGAGGTTTGGGGAGACCTCGAACTGTTAATCATCTCCAACACATATTGAGAGACATAAATCCCATGGTGGTTTTTTTAATTGAAACAAAGCTGAATGGAAGTAGGATGGAAAAAGTTAGGCGTAAGTGTGGTTTTTCTAATGGAATTGATGTGGATTCGAATGGTAGTAGCGGAGGCTTATCTTTGGGGTGGAATAGTGATTGTAAGATTACTTTTCGGTCTTTTTCAAGAAGACACATAGATTTCATGATTGAGGAAGATTTGGATGGGAAAACTTGGAGATGTACGGGATTTTACGGTGCTCTGGTGGAGATAATGCGTGAAGCATCTTGGGATTTGTTACGCACTTTGAATGATCTCTGAATATTCCTTGGGTTGTTTAGGGGATTTTAATGAAATTGCATACTCAACGGAGAAGAAAGGAGGTCTCCCTAAGAGGAAAAGGCAAGTGGGTCGTTTTCGGGAAGTGAAAGAGGACTGTGCTCTTACTGATATTGGTTACAGTGGTCAGTGGTTTACATGGGAAAGAGTTCGCACAAATCTCAATAATATTTAAGAACGCCTTGATAGAGGAATTGCGAACTCTGTTTGGTGGGATTTATTTCCCGATTTTAAGTTATGTAATTTGCAGCATGCATTTTTAGATCATTGTCCTTTGCTGCTGAATACGACTGCTGAGAACCAACACCCGAAGCAGTGGCATTTTAGATTTGAAGCTTCGTGGCTTATGGAGGAATCGTGCGAAAGGGAGGTGAGTAGAATTTGGGCTGAAAGTTCAGGGGATGTTCCAAGCAAGGTGAGATCAATGGGAGTGGGTCTCGAGGGCTGGTTCCGAAAGATTAAGAAGCAGAAGTCTATCGCGAAGAAGAAGTTGGAATGGCAGTTGTCTAAGTTAAATGAAGCTATTGCCACTGATGATATTTTAGGAGCTATAGTAGAGACCAAACTTGCACTTAACATGGAGGCGGATAGAGAGGAACTGTATTGGGAGCACAGAGCGAGAGTGAACTGGTTGAAAAATAGGGATAGAAATACAAAATTTTTCCATCAGATGGCAACGGACAGTCGTCAAAGAAATAAAGTGGTAGAGTTGCTGGATGGTGAGAGCAATAGATATGAGAGTAATGCAGAATTATTAGTGCTGGCAACAAATTATTTTCATCAAAAGGTGTTGGGGATCCCAGTTCAATTTTGGATTGGGTTGAACCGTGCATATCTCAACAAATGAATGAGAATCTTGAGAAGGTTTTTACGTATGAAGAGGTGTGTTCAGCTTTAAAGGATATGAGCCCTTTAAAGGCTTCTGGGGAAGACGGCTTAGGGACGATTTTTTATCAAAGGTTTTGGCACATTGTGGGCAGAGATGTTGCTTATTTCTGTATCAAAATACTGCAGGGGCGTCATGATATGGCTATTATTAATGGAACAAGAATTGTTTTGATTCCCAAGGTTAGTTCCCCTCGTTACATGACTTAATTTAGGCTCATTAGTCTTTGTAATATTTTGTACAAGATTATTTCAAAGATGCTGACAAATAGATTTCAGAAGTTCCTCCACGTATGTATTGACGAAGCACAGAGTGCTTTTGTTCTGGGAAGACTTATTACTGATAACATTATAGTTGCATACAAAATTTTGCACTCTATGAAGAAAAAGCGAGTAGGGCCTAAGGGATCATTTGTTTTAAAACTTAATATGAGTAAAGCATATGACCGGGTTGAATGGTGCTTTGTGCAAGTTATGCTTAAAAGGATGGGTTTCTCGGATAGGTGGGTGGAGAATGCCATGCGTTGTGTTATATCGGTTTCTTATTCTGTGGTTATGAATGGAGAGATGGGCAATTTATTTATCCCGACAAGAGGTCTTCGCCAAGGGGATCCTATTAGTCCATATTTATTTCTCATTTGTGGCGAAAGGTTGTCGACTCTCCTTCGAATGACTGCCTCTAGAGGTGCTCTTAGTGGCTTTCGGGTGAATAGGTATGCTCCTCGAATCACCCATTTATTTTTTGCCGATGACAGCCTTATTTTTGGAGATGCAACAATTTCTGGGGCTAATGCGATCAAAGATACGTTAGAGGTTTATACACAATGCTCTGGACAAGAAGTTAATTTCGATAAGTCGGGGATCTTTTTCAGTTCTAATATTGATCAGAACAGATGGGAGGATGTGTGTAGGGTTTTGAGAGTTGATTGGAATAACAACTTGGAGAAATATCTTGGTCTTCCTTCAATGGTGGGGCGTAACAAACAAAGGGCGTTTAAGGAGCTTAAAGAAAAATTAACTAAAAGAGTTTCAAATTAGAGCTCGAGATTACTGTCTTTGGGAGGGAGAGAAGTACTAATTAGGGCTGTGCTTTAGGCTATTCCATTGTATACCATGAATTGTTTTTTGTAGCCATCGTTTGTGTGTAAGGAGTTGGAAGCAGTCATAGCCCGGTTTTGGTGGCAAAAGAAGGCTGGGAGAAAAAGCATTCACTGGTGTTCGTGGAATGAGTTGTCTTTGCCTAAAGAGGTAGGGGGATGGGGTTTCGAGATTTGTCTAAATTCAATATTGCTCTTCTTGCGAAACAGGGCTGGCGTATAATGGAGAATCCGAGTTCACTTATTGCCCATGTTCTTAGAGCTAAATATTTTAATGGCTCTAATTTTATGGAGGCTCCTCTTGGGACGAATCCATCACTTATTTGGAAGAGTATTTGGTGTGCTAAGAGTCTTTTAGGCTCGGGTTTGAAATGGAGGATTGGTTCTGGAATAGAGGTGTCAATTTGGCATGATTACTGGTTGCCAGGAAATGATCAACGGCTTATTTCTACAGAAAAGGTGTTGGGGTTGAACTGGGTGTCTAATTTAATCCTGTTGAATCCTAACTGATGGAATAGAGATATCATTTATTCAAATTTTGCAAAGGAAGAAGCTGATAAGATTGTAAGTATACCTATTCCTACTACTCGTCAATTAGATAAAGTAGTGTGGTTTAATGATAAGTCAGGCACTTATTCGGTGAAGAGTGGTTATAAAATACTATTGAATAGTCCAATGTGAATGTCAATGAGAAAAAGCAATTCAAGCAAATATGGAGCTTAACATGTCTATCTAAAGTTCATATTTTAATGTGGAAATTTGTGGAAAAATTTTATCCCAAATTTTCAGAACTTACATTTTAGGAGACTGATATGCAATGACCGTTGCTCGCGCTATCGACAGTTCTGCAAGTCTTCAATTCATGCTGTTCGGGATTGTATGACCCCTGCACAAGTTTGGTCAAAGTTGAACATTCAGTGGACGAGTTCAATGGATAATTCCAATTTTAAGAAGTGGCTAAGTTAGTTGTTTGAGAATTCCAACAGTAATAGAAAAGAAGAAATTGCCATTGCAATTTGGGCACTTTGGTTCTCTCGAAATAGATATGCGCATGAGAACAAATTGCAAAGTGCTGAGGAATTAGTTACCTTTATTAGGGGCTTTGCTTTGGAGCATAGGGATTGCGCATTGATTCTGAAGCATCCCAAGCCGAGATCCATGGTTGTATGGATGCCCCCTCCGCAAGGATGGGTAAAAATAAATGTTGATGCAGGGATTTTTGCAGTAAATAATCGAGCAGTTTTGAGATTTATTATCAGAAACGACGAAGGCTTCGTTATGGGGTTGGGTTTTAAGGGTCATAACCTGGTTCACTCAGTGGTAATTGCCGAAGTAATTGCAGTTCTTCACAGACTTCAATTCGCCCTTGACATGGGTTTTTCAAAAGTGGTCCTTGAGAGTGATTCCAAGTTGGTAGTCCAAAATATTCAAAAGAGAAATGAGGACTATTCAGAAACCAAACCTTTTACCTGGGATGTGCAGAATTTGGCGAGGAACTTTTCTTCTTGTCAATTCCAGTTCATTGCGCGGGAAGGTAATAAAGCAGCACATGCAATGACGACTGAGGGTTTGCGAGCCGATGAGGACTTGCTGTGGGTTGAGGATGCGCCTTCGAAAGCCATGGAAGCTGTCGATTCTGATCAACGATTCAGTCGACCACCATAGTCTTTGCTTTGGTTTTGCTGTTTAGGTTGAGAAATTCTGAAATTTGGCTGACTGTCTCAACTAATCTTTTTTCTCGGGGTAATTCATTGTCGAGTTTAGGGGTTTTTTGCCGTTTATTAGGAGGGTTCTTGGACATGAGATAAGCCTGAAATTTGTTGGCTGGGGAGGATGATGTTTCTGTTTCCTTTTTCTTTCCGTTTTGTTTTTCTTTTTTTGTTTTTGTTTGGGTTATATTGTGACTATTTTTGGATCTTCTTCGGGTAGTTTTTCAGGCCCATTAGTAAACGAACTATTTTTCAAAAAAAAAAATTGGAAGTGATTTTAAATATAGCCTACAAAGGGACCCACTAAATCACAAACTAAGGCTTTACTTGATGTGAAAGGAAAGAAAATTGTAAAGATAGAAAACTAGAACGATGAAAAATATAAATTTTCTTTTCATAGGCGTGCATGGTAGAAAAATGGAAAAATAGAAAGAAATACCCCTTTATTGATTGGTGGAGTTGAAAAGTGAAAAAAAAATTGAAAAATGTATAATTTGAACTAAAATACACTTTTATCTCATTTTTTCTCTCTCATCATTCTAATTTAAAAGGATTGATGAAAAATGATCACCCATACTATTTTCTTTTCTATCACTTTTCTTTATACTCTCCAAATTTATTTTCTTTTCACTTTTTGACTTTTCCTTCGTTGCCTTCACTTTTTGAGTTTCTTTGATTCCAACCCAAGCTTAGTTCTATCGAGCTTAGTGGATTTCTAAATAGCCCAAATTGACTTCCGTCCCATGTGCGCTATACTCATGTTTGAATGTGCCAAAGAGTTGCAGTAACACAACTTAGGTTGCTTCAAAACTGAGGCTGCAAGTTATTCTATTTCTCCTTCTTAATCTTTCCTACACTAATGGTAAAGCACAATTCTTTAATTGAGTCACCAACATTTCCTGGTTTTTTATTCCATTTTCTTCACTATGTAAAATGAAAACTGATTTTCTCTTTCTCACAAACCATTGTAGTAATTTGTTTAATACTAGTTGATTGAGATCATGTACCACTTGTCTATGCTTGTTTTAGCTGAAACGGCCCTTGTATTAGGGCTTGTCTTCAGTTCTCCTCTAAGGGAACTGGTGATGATGATATTAGACATAAAAACAGTAGGGAAAGGCAATCTGATTTTAAAGACTGTTGCAGCAACTTTGCTTCTTGTTTTCACCTCAATTTTATACGATGTGATAGAGATCAAAAAATGTTGGTCGTAAGGCACTGTTCCTAATCCTGCCGATGCGAAACACGTTTTGAAAGCATCCATGTGTAATTTCCTAACATGTCTGAAACTTCAGGTTTTAACTATATATATGTATTGATCCTAAGATATTATGTATATGTTTCAGGGTTTGCTTTATTCCTTGCGTTGGCTACATATGGATTGCACTACTGTATCAAAGGGCTAGAAGGATCGAGGACATTGGAGGCTGCTGAAGATAATAAACAATTGATGTTAGAACCCCCAAAGAATAATGAAACATGTTCAAAATGAACAATTGATGTTTGAACTTTTTAAAAAAATATGAAGATTCCTCCTCTTCATGTAAGGTATAAGACAAGGTCATATGTTGTAATAAAATAAGAAGAAATAAGAACGTAATTGTGTAATGATCATTTGCTCAAATTTGAACTACCTAATTTGATTTACTTGGTCTTAACAACTAATGACCTAACAATTTAAAGAAATGAAGACATTGTAAAAGGCTAATACCGAGTCATGTGTCAATTGACTTGAAACAAAAGTTGGTAAACTGCAACATATTGGTAAACTCCATTGTTGTCAATTAAACGCCTCCTTTTTTGGTTTCACATGGGAAGCCTAAAGCTTTAACCAAAAACTGTGATTAGTTGACTTTTCTCATAGCTTGACTTTGTTAAAAGTCAGTGCCCATACATTAAAATAATGGAGTCAACCCCCCCTTGCAGTCTCCCCCAAGCACCCACTCCGTCACTAGAAGGAACTGATGCAACTAATCAAACATCTAAGGGAATAAATGCAAGGTTTTTTATTTTCTATGTTTGCTTCGATCCTTCATTCTTTTTGAAATATTCGTTTCTCAACTCGTATTTATTTAATGTACTTAAATCCTTGTTTTATGCAGGTAATTTGGCCTTCAACTTGCAAAGTAGAGCAGTAATGAACTGAGTTAGCCATATGCACAATTGGCTATTGGATTCAAGAATATTTTAAGATTAATTAATGCTCATTACCTAAACCCATAAATGTAAGGAGAAGCCAAAGTTGACTACTTTTTTCTGATCTGATCTGCCTAACCCTTTTAAGTCTCCTCTGTTCACACAATGAATAGTCAATAGATAAGTCAGTCATCACCGGGGTCGTCTCTGCCGGACGTTTTGAAACCAAGGAAAACAATTGGATAAACTAACAGCTACAATGGGGATTTGATTCGAATATGAAAAAGATGGGGTTGGATCATTGGATTAATAGAACAAGAAATTTCATTAACTGTCTCGAAATTGAGATTGTCTGATACAAAAAAATCATCCGTTACACTGTTAAATACCAAAGTACTGCTGAAATAAATAGTGTTTTCTGCAGAATTGACTGAGAAGAAATCCTCATCTAAAATTGAGGTTTCAGTTTCAAGTTGTTCTTCAAATGACTCCATGAATGACACAGTTGGAGATGAAAAGTCATCTTCTGTGATATTATCGCTTCTTACTGTCATCCAATCTTCACTGAATGTCCAATTGGAAGCATTGGAAGAAGGTGGTGGCAGAGTTGATTGAAGCAATTTCTTGATCCTATCAGTGGGGGAATTCATGGAAATCTCTTTAGGAATCAAATTCTTAGGACTTTCCACCACATTAAATGAATCCCAGAAACCTTGATCCAGCACAGTATTTGGAGAATCCATGGTGGATTCTTTTACTTCCTTCAAAAGGGTATCTGATTCTTCCAAAAATGGATGTTGAAGCAATTCTTTAGTTGTCCATCTCTCTTTCAAATCCCTCTTCAAACATTTTCCCAGAAAATCCTTTCCTTTCTCAGATAACCAACTTGGAATCTCAGGTACCTCGCCTGAAAATCCAATCTTATACAGAGCCGACACTGGATCATTCAGCTCCGGCCATGGCGAATTCCCAGTGCTCATCTCTATAATCGTACATCCAAGCGCCCATATATCAGCCTCAAAACCCTGCTCCTCCCCACGTGCCACCTCCGGTGCCATGAAAGCTGGTGTACCGGAAATTGCTGACGTGTCAAAACCTTGATTTTCTCCATCTTTTCCCATTAATTTAGCACACCCCAGATCAGCAATCTTCGCACCTTCTTTACCGATCAAAATATTTTGGCTCTTGATATCGCAATGTGCCACCCCATTAACGTGAAGATAACTCAGACCTTGTAAAATCTGTTGCGTATACAACCTAACTCTCTCTTCACACAATCTTCCTCCAACTTTTTTGATTTCCTCGGAAAGCGTACCGCCGGTGACGTACTCCATGCAAAGATTGTACGTCGGCTTGTTGTTCGTTTCATTCGTAACATCGTACCCTATGTACTTAACAATGTGAGGACAGCTTAATTTTGACAAGACATAATTCTCTCTCTGTAAGAACATAGAGTGACATAACTCAGTTGACTTAACGGCAAAAACCTCGCCGGAAGGGACTGCTGTGGCTAGAGACACGGTGGCGGTGGATCCTCTGCCTATGGCAGGCCCTCTGATCCACTCCATTAGAACAAAAATAGAAGCCACCAAGAAACAAAGAAAACAAAAATATGGGTCTGGTGACTAATGCTATGACATGTAAGAATATATATACATATGAATAAATAAATGAACTTTGGGGTAACCCTTGGTTTTGGTGACTTAATCCAAATACCAAAGCATATGCAACAACTTAGGAAAGATTCTTAATGACAAAAATCTGTCATAGCTTTTTTTTTTTAGTACATAGAGCAAGAATGTACCACGTGGCGTGAATTTAGTGAATGCTGACCGCCTATGGACGGCGCCATGGCGGTTTGCTTATGCTTGTAATAAAGCCATTCACATGAAGACACATGAGCACGTGCCGAGATTGCGGGTTGTTAATTACAATTATCCTATTATTGGTTAATTTTAGTCTTTTTCAATCCATTAACATTGTGATTTTTTGCGGCGCAAAGATGATTAATCTTCAATTTTAACAATGCGAACACGATTAAGTACTTTTTAGTTTTTTTGTGTGTAGCTTAACTTACAAGCTGTAAACACACACACATATATATATATATATATATATATATTGCTTATAGTTGATGGCAAAGGATAAAACAGAGGGTACCCATTGTATTTTACTATGCTTTTCTTGGGGGCCTTAATTTGATAGGCGTGGATGTGAAAGCATGCATGAATCATGTATGTATTGTGTTATTTTTATTTGTTAAGTAACTTAAGGAACTATTCTAGATCATACTAAAAGAGTAGCTATTAATCATTGTCCTAAAATATATTTAATTGATAAAGTTTTTAGTTTAATTAATATAAAATTTCATCCTTTTTAAAATAAAATTTTCATCTTTTGACCTATGAAATTTTATAATTTTATTTCGAGCAGTTTATATCAAATTTTAATCTTGTCTTATTTCAGAAATTGGTTTAAATTTGAATAAATAAAAATGGTTTAAGTAGGTAGAAGGACAAATTGAAAATATCAATATTCCTTTTGCAATGTGAAAACAACAAAAGCTTTTTTTTGGCATAAAGGCTTAAAAGCATGTTGTTGTTCCAATGGCAATCAAAATTCAAGAGTTGGCCTATTGATTGGAGGAATCAAAGCAAAAGTAAATAAGGCCAACAAAAGAGGTTGCAACCAACATCAAGAAAAAAAATTTTAATTTAAAGTTAAAAAAGAGCACACACTGTTATTTTCATTTTCCAAAGTCTGCAAATTAGTTGTGTGGAATAAGGTGTTTGGAAGAAAAGAAAATTTAGGGGTTTTTAATGGAACACTTGAGTGAGGTTCAAGCAATTCCAAACTATATATGAAAGTCAACTTTTCTCTTGAAATGATGAAATCCCATCTCTAATCTGAACTCAAAACTTAAACCCTTTTGTCACTTTTGGGTTTAGAATAGTAGTATAGGGCTCTTTCTTTGCATCTTGTCGGTGCTGACATCGTTTACTGACCTTTCAAGCTCACCCTTTACAGCTAGGTGAACACATGAGTTTATGATCCATTCTTTTACTTTCATCTGAATTTGGTAGATACCAACAATGCCACTTCCACTCTTCTTCTCTTTTTTAATCTGCCAGTCAATTTATTAGCACTTAAACGAGGAATAAAGTTCAAATTTCATCAACAGTTTTATTTAAAGAGTGATTTGTACGTACCTTTTTCAACTTTCTATAAAGTTAATGGCATATCTTGATCCTAAATTGAGACTTTTCTTTAAAGTATCATGGAAGTCCTTGTATTAAAAGTCACATTATATATTGTTTCTATATTCAAAAATAGACAAATTAATCTTTATACATAAATTAAAGAGCAAATTGGTCATTTTAGTTAAAATTTCATCCATTTATAATGCTAAAACTGACAAATAATTAGATAGTGACATATAGTATGTTATGTGTATCTCATGATAATATGTAGAGACTAATTTTAACAGCAAAAATAGATGAAATTTTAACTAAAGGACTAATCTATTCTTTAATCTAGTAAATAAAAACTAATTTATTTTTTTAAATACAATCCATAAAATAAAAATACCTATAAGTTTTACTTAGTTGCTTAATGATGAGGGAAATTGGTTGTACATTGAACATTGTCCATTGCCAATTTTAGTCTTAGCTGTACAAACTAACACCGAAGGAACCCAAAATTTAAAAGACTACTGACAATGAATGTTGTTTTAATAATCAAAAACAGCTATGAATAATCAATTTATTGGTGTTTTGATTGGGAGCTAACTTTTTTTTTTTCCAGATTGGCTGGCTGTATAAATTCCCATTTACATGATGACAGTTGTATTTAGACACTGAGGACTCAAATAAAAATAATGACAGCCTAAACCTTATCTAACATATTTTTTGCTAATCATTGTTCCAATCAATGTTTTCGATCGAATCTATATTTATCTGTTTGGATAACTTTTATCCTATTAAATGGAAATTCAGTTTAATTCGATTGTTTTGGACCCAACTCAACTACAAGTGAAAATTAAAATGGCACATCCATTTCATCATGCCAGCTATCTATTTTAGTATACTTAGCTGGCTAATATTATCCTAACAGTTAAATACCTGACTGCAATAACTTCTATTAATCACTTGTTTTCATGCCATCATGCATGCTTTAAATTAGACATTAATGTCCTGCAATGGGAAAGTATACAATTAATAGTAAAATTAGATATGCATGGATTGGGTGAAACTCATTCAATTAAATTTACTGAAATTGATAATTTTTAAGTTGGGAGGATGAATCAACTTGTTATTATATATATATATATTTATGGGATCTAAGTATTTTTGAGTTGAGACGTCTTCAGACCAATTAAAGGTGATATGAATGTCTAAGATGATTCATGTTGGAACCAAATGAAGTAATAAAGTTCAAACCCAAATACATTTTACATTTGGAAGCTTAAGATATGATCACTTTAGTGAAGATGGGGCAATCAACATTTTTTGGACGGGATTAAAACATAAACTTTTGACTTTGGATAAACTTTTTAATCATATGAGATAAAATTTTAAAGTTTTAACTTCACTTATATAGAAGTCTGATATTGCATTATTAAGTGTTATATTTTATATATTTATTTATTTAAAATTTTAAGAGATTTTAAAGTTAGTTTTAGAGTCTTTATGTTTCTTGCTCATCAAGAATGTTGAATTCAAGAAGAATACATTCTTGAGCAGCCAACTTTAGAATTCTATGTTGAGTTAGGAGTTTGCTTTCTATTCAATTAGCTTTTTTTATTTAAGCAAGACATTTTGTATCTTTGATTTTTATTTTCATTCAATAAAATACTTTTTGAATTTTTTTTTTTTTTAATTTGAATGATTCATTTGTGTTATTTTTCAAAAGTTTTTTCAACTTAATTGTAATCAAGATTGTTAATAGGAATTCTTCGTACTTCAAATTTTCAAAAATATGCAATTCACTTCAATTTCCATCTTTCATCAGTTTAATCACTCCATCCTTCATCTCTATTTGCTTTTCTCTAATCCACAGTTTCTTGAAGCTTAAGAAACCTTCTTTTCAAATTGAATTAGACTCATTCTCCTTGGCCAATTCATTTCCCTTGTTTCCATTCATTCTTTTCTTTCTTTTTCCATTCAAATTATTATAATTAATTCGTTGACGTATAAGTCAATTTCGAAAGTTCTACTTCAAGTCCTATTCAGTTTAAATTTTATTATTTCAAGTCCAATTCCAACTTCAATCATCCTGGACATACTATATCAATTCCAACTTTTGTCAATACTAAAAGTGTTGCCTGCAGTAGAAAAACTCTAGTTTGGTTCATTTTTCTTTTCCTTCATAAGGTTTTTAGTTTTCTCTTTCATGTTTGTTTGATGAGAACATGGTACATAAGATACGAAACCAAATAAAAAAATTGAAAAGAAATCTAATTAAATGTTAATCTAATGATGAATTTTTCCTTTATTATTCAAGAATTAGAATCAGTTTAATACAAAACACAAAGATCTGAGAAGTAAAATATATGCAAACAAAACTCACACATAGTGGCACTTAAACCTAGAATAATCTAAGGGCAAAACTCACACATAATATTTATACATGGTGAGACTTGGACTTAAGAACTCAAGGTCCCAAAACTAAGTCAATGTCTAATTGACAACATAATTTGATCTTTTACGTTTGTAATATTATTATTAGATCTAAACTTATAAGATTGTTGTCATTGAAATGATTATATGAATTTTTTTTTTACCATTAATCGGTCATACAATTAAATCATGTGAAAATTTAATCAATCATGTTCAACCAATAATAAAATTAAATATCAACCAAATGCTAACACTTGTTTTAAAGAAAATATATTATCACTTAAATGGAAACAATAGTATTATATATTTGGACCAATTTAACACTGTAAAAGTAAACAAAGCAAATTATGCTAAATTAAGATGGAGAGACTAAATTTCTAATTCCAATATAGTTAAAAAAAAAAAATTGGTTACAGGTTATTTTGCAATTATGGAAATATTGTAACTGCATGATAGCTGGCAATAGAATTGTAACTGCTTCCTAACCAACGTTCTTTAATAAGAATCAATGCTAGAAAAGGAAAATCATCTAGATTTTCTTTTGATCCTCTTTTGTTTTTTTCACGTTCTCTCTCAATTCGTTTTCTCTTATTTTATAACTCTTTTTCACAATGCCACTCGTATCAATTTTGGTATTAGAGCCGCGACTTGCCCATGACTATAGGAGATGGTGTGTGGACAAGGAATTTTTTGAAGCTTTTCTAGGTAAACATGAGACCATAGCGACGACTATTAATGCTGTTAAAGGGAAGGGCATTTTGGGTCCTCCTCCGAGTTCTAATAAATTTGAGAGACTTCTAAAGGGACAGAGAGTGGTGTATCACCAATGATAGGGGAATTGCCGAATTGGCTATAGTAAGTTGTGCAGACTCCAATGACTAGTATAATCACGCCTATAAGTTGAAGTGCCCTAAGTTTGATGGTACTGATTTTCGTTGATAGTGGCCAAAAATGGAGCAACTTTTAAGGTGAGCCAGTACCTGTCAGTGCCAAGATACGTAAGGTTATGTTGCAGGGATGTGCCCTACCGTGGCATCATTTGAATGAAAATAACAATGGTGGTATAAATCAGTTGAATTGGAAAAGATTACTTGAGGAATTTGCAAGGGAGGTGTTCTCTAGTGGATTTCGAGGATCCAATGGCAACCTGGTATCTTTAAAGCAGGAGAGCAAGTTAGTTAAGTAGTTTCGTAAGGAGTTTGTAAGTCTCTTTAACCAAATTTCTTTATCTTCTCAACATGCTCTTAGCATATTTGTCGGTAACTTGAGGCTAGATATTGCTCGGTACCTTTGAGTCTAAGAATCTGTTAGAGGCATTCCATATAACTAAGCAATTGGAGGTAATTCTTTAGCCGAGTCAAAGGAAATCTTTTGCTTAACCCCAGTTTGCTAGATCAAATGCTAGTTTTCTTTCGATTTCTTATAATAAGACCTCACTTTTTTTTTTGGTCCTAAAACTGCTAACGCTCCTGAAGCAATAGCTAAATCTGTTAACCAGTTTGTGTCACTAAGTCATAGTAAACTAGGCAACAAACTTCCTTCCCAAGCTGAGATTGAATATAGGAGGACAAGAGGCTTATGGTGTTGGTGTGGGGCCAAGTATGTTCCTAGTCATAAATTTACAAAGCCATAGCTCAAGAAGCATGTAAGAAAAGTACCGGTTCAAATTTATTGGAGCTGTCACTTAGGTGCTGGTTCGAAGGACGAACTCCTTCCTTGAAGACGCCACGTGGGAGATTCTACATGACCTATAACAATAATTTCCTCAAGTTAAACCTTGAGAACAAGGATTTGGGGGTACACTTTGTTTAAGTTATTTTGCAACAATCGCAGTACTGTGATTCTTTCTTAGTTGTTTAGTGGAATGTTGCATTTGCATCTATTTTTCAAGTTTTTTATTAAGAAAATATAACGCTGACATAAGGATGAAGTTAAAAACTGAACTCAAGTTCTCAAATTTGATAAACTAAAATAAAAAAAGTATTGACCATATCATAAATATTGACTTGTATGATACAGTAACTAAAGTTCTTGTTTAGATACAAATTCAAATTGTGTTACCCTTGTTCTCTATCGTATAAAAAATACATTTTATTAACTAAAAAAATGCATCATTTTTTAAAATCAATTTTCACTTTGAACTAACGCCTATGACCGCAGACAATTATAAGGTACATTTGACCCAATGATCAAACAGACTTGAGATTTACCTCCCGCGACATACATTTAAAACAAGAAGCAATAACAAGCAATATCACGTTTTGAGATTTAACTCCTCCCCTTAAAAAAAATAATGTCCGGTATTCCTAGTTTTCATAGCCCCCGAAATCATCTTTAGCTCTCTAACAAATGCTAATAAAACCAATTGCATCATTATGCTATTATAGGTAAAGAGAGGAACGGATGCCGGAAATCCTTTCTTAGTCAAAATGCCATAATACAATACAATCCGGATTAAATCACAGATCATGTTTTGCACAAGTACTTACATACAATCATCTTTGATACTTAATCCCATATGTTTAGAAGTGTACTACTTGAACAGCATGGCACTCGGGTGTTAAAAGATTTAGAAAAGGTTCGCTTATGCAGCCTCAGCAAATCCAATTTGCATGTTCCCATAGTCAAATACTGTATGGAACTGGCCCATAAATACATCACCCAGGATCCTGTACATCAATGAATACTAGTATGATTATCATAGCATCAAATGTTTTCCAGCCTAAACGTCCAGTGTGAATATAAGTTAATTGTAGAAACCATAATTATCCTTCAATATATATCTATGAACCAGTAAAATGAATACCAGAGAGGTCCGCGAGGAGGTGGTACATCCAGAGCAGTGAATCCACTAATGCATTGAGCCCCATCTCCCTCGCCCACTTTCATGACATACTGATTCCCAACACCAGAAGGACAGAGGTCAGGGACAAAGAAAGAATCACCAACACCAAGGGCAAAGGCAAGAATTTTAAACTTGGGGGCCAAAACAAAATTATAACATCTATGGGGGTACAAACGGTAAAAAATTTGTATCAATGAGCTTAAATTAAATTATTAATTTTTTGGAAGACCAAAATTATTATTGTTCCATTTAACCAAGAGGGGCCAAGGCCTCTGCTTTCCTCTAGCTTCGCCCCTGCTGAACACTAACATTGCAATCAACTCGAGATACTTAATATTTTATTACTTAGACCCATCCAAAACATATAAATATTGATATCCATGATTTTTTTTTTCTTTTTTGAGGGTGAAATGATGACAACCAGGATTATCATGGAATCAAATCAAAGGAGACCAAAGTACCGTAACACAAATTCAGCATTGTATATCATACCTGCTCAGGACGGAGCTCAAATAACTTTCCAGCAATTGTGAAAGAGACGCTGGGCATAGAAGATAGACTTTTACAGTCAATACTTGATTCTCCCATTGGACTAGGCAATCGATCACAGAGCTGCAATTATCAATTTGGGAAAACATGAGTCCAAAAATGAACTTGCCGAAATATACTCAGAGGTTGTCAAAGGGGATGCTTATTCACCTCATTGACATAGTCAATTATATGGTCCTCTGTCTGGTTCTGCTTAAGCTGGTTTTGCATCCATATAACTGCCATCTCACATGTAGAACACATAGCATCGCGTAAACTGCCAGAGGCTTTTCCAGCATTCTCATTCACAATGCTTTCAATCCCCATACTGAACAAGATAAATTTACAAAATCAATTAAGCAAGAGAACACATCATTCATTCAGACAATTACAAATATTTCTAAGCTCACTGATTTAGTTAAAGCAACTTCACTCTAGGGAAAAAATCGGGGGCAAAACAGAAGAGACTTGTGTACAACCTTACACCTTGAGTTCCATCAAATAAGCATAGACCAATTTGTGAGCAGATTTTCTTCGGTTCATCCTGTCAATGCAGAATAATAAATAGAATAACGAAGAAGTCCAGCAAGAAACTACCAGATCATACTCTAAAGTTAACCATCTCCAGATACCATTTGCATTATAATTAAAGCATGTTAAAACAGATCATGTACCTTCGCTAATAGCATATCAAGTATCTTCTCTCCGTATTCAGAAACTACAGCCTTGCATTCTTGACTTACAACCCCAGATGCTCCAATAGCATGATTGATTTGAGTAATAATACCCTGAAAACATGGCATTAAAAACAATCACTGACAAAAGACCAGGACTAGCAGTCCATTTTTGGCAGCAAATAGACAATGCACGCACAGGATCAATTAAATGACTTCTATTAGCACTTGCCAAGCACTTATAATCATAGACATCTATAATCAGATTGTCCTACTACATATCAAGGTAAACATGTACAAAAGGTCCTGAATACATGCTCTGACTATAGCAATGACACTAGAAGGATAAGCTGGAATATGCACTTCATTAGATAGAAAACAACCTTATAGAGGTTACACAGTGAAACTTGAATGAGTAACAAACAATATCAATATCCAAATTAGGAAGGAGCAAATTGTTACTTCAGTCATGAGCATCGGTACAATTACATCCAGATAATTGTTTAGTGGAAGGATAGGAGTGCAACTATATGCTTAGAGTTGTTAGTCAAAGGACAGATTTGCGTATGGGCAGAATGATACATCCAATGTTTCCATGAGAAACAATCATAGAATGGACAAAACATGGTTGATACTTGACAGCAACTTGCTACAGAAGCACGGCTACAGAAGAATGCATACACACTTAAATAGACACAAATTAATACAAACCGTAGGACCAGCCAACAAAGAAGTCCCTGAATCAGCAATAGCACTGCAGCCACCGGCACAAAATCCTGTGAAGGAGTAAGAATATAAGGAAGCAAAAAAAGACTACAAAATATTTGCATGTCCTTATCAATTATATTAATCCAGTTAAGCAGAATATTGTGGAACAGGTTCAAAAATTATTTCCAGAAGATAACTTTGAGGACTTCTCACCTGTTGTTTCGTTACCAATCAGGAAATCACCCATATCAAACTGCGAGCCAAAGAAACAGTAGCATTATAAAAGGAATACATGAAGTCAAATATATTGTATAAAACAAGGAATGTTTGAAATCCTAACCTGCCAGTATCCTTTCCGTCTTACAGGAACATAAGTGTGATTCCCCTTGAAATGTTTAGGATCCATCCCGCCAAATACCAATTCCCCACCAAGATTATCTTCGGAGTTGCGGCTAAGCCAAAATGAAAAAACCGGTTCCTTAACAAGACCTTGGTTGACCATATTGTACCTGGAGCACTTACAGAATCAAAATCCTAAACCAATAGCAGTTGCATTCTTAATACTCACAATATAAACATCTTACGCCAATAAAACTGAAACAAAAAGCACAAAGAAACAAAAAGAGGCTTTTACATACCACACAGGCACAGCATTTCCTACTGCAATCTCTTGAAATCCAAGACCAAGTATACCATCGAATTTGGCAAGCAAGAATGTTAAGCTGGGCTCACTTGTTGCCTCAATAAATTCCTAAACAGATGAAAGAAGAAAAGTTACCGAGCAACATGGACCATCACCAACAGCCATGATGGTGAATAACACTGCAAACATATATAATAAAAAAATTATTGAAGATACCTGATTTTTAACTACAAGATCACCAACTGTTACATGGTCCTCACTAAAGAATCCAGAAATTTGTCCAGTACCATATTTAATATCCGCAGGTTTACCTGCAAGTGGACTCATTTAAAAGAAAACATATAGGCAGCTACTTTATTATACACACTTTGACTGAAATGAACAGCAGTTAGTTTTAATATCCTTCCGGTCACCTTTATCAAAGTTTCTCCAATCTAAAGCACATTAAACTGATTATGAATAACAACAAGCAGACATGAGTTTTTCAAATGCAGGAGATGAGGCTTATATATATATATATATATATATATATAAAGCAGTTAAAAGAATGCATAAGGAAAAGAATAATAACACCTAAATCAAACTACTGAATTTGTTCTAAGCGGTACTTATAGATTGATCAAAAGACAATACCCAATTTATGAATGGAAAAAGAAAATCATACTCATAATCAAGAAGACATGGATTTCAGGAAACCTAGAATGAACCAAGAAGCAGAAACAAACCATTAGCATTGTAGGTACTTGAGTGGCTTGATTTATATCTTGAATGGAAATAGCAAGCTATCTGCACCCAGACACCAGTAAAACCTTAGAAATATTCCAAATTTACACAAATCCAATCCTTAAGTACACCAATAACAATTTGAGAAATTAAACTCACCGAGAAATAACACTTAGATGAAGGCACCCACAAATTAGAACTCCCAGTGTCAAAAATTACAGTGAAGTTCTGTGGAGGCGTGCCAATACCAATTTCACCAAAGTACTGAGCATCCATGTAGTTCTTTAGTGCCACTATATCAATATCCTTTGACTCTTGTAAGTTGCCATGAAGATACTTTCTAAAAGAACCTCTCAACGCTTCTCCTTCCTTGGAATCAAGTTGGGCAGCTAACAGATTGTTGCGATCAAACTTTCTCTTCTTCAGTCCAATTCTGAACAATCCGTCATTGGATGTGGAAAAGACAATAGGAAACAGAAGACAAAGAAAAACAGTGACAACAGTAGTTTTAACTATCGTCCCCATTCAGAAAACTGCAAGTCTGCAATTGAAAGGCAATGATTCAAAGATTTTTGTCAGATACAGTTAGAACTAGATATGGCAAGCTGAAAAAACAAGATATCAACACACAACTAGATATAGTCTTTTCTCATAACAAGTAGGCAACAAGCCACTTTTCAACTACATGGGATAAAAACCATTGACGGTTTACCTAAGTCTAGAACATTTATTCACTGCCAAGTAAAGTTCTGTCCTCAAAGAGTAAACAGATGCTCAATTTTAGTGGCATCATGGCCATTCCATTCTTTTTTATAATCTTCACATCACATAATTTTGGTGCCGAGAAAACACAATAAACATACATAAACACATCTATAAATACTACTAAGGTCAAAATAATTTGATTCGAGCTATGAGGAATCTTAATTAGGCTCAAATGTTTACTCCATCCAAATTAGTTAAAAATAATTGAAATCAAAACGGATGCCAATCAAAGTTAACAAGTTAACCTTCACTTTTCTCAGGTAATAAACACCGAAAATCCCCCAATATCTAACCAACCCAACAGGAAAAAAACTAAAAAAAAAATTATTAGAAACTTAAACGGATAATCTGAACTTCGAATGTTAGACGGTCAACTCCAAGCTACTATCAATCAAACTAGATATTCACTCAATAACCCTTTTTTTTCGGGCAATTTCAGTTTTCTACGAATGTTACACGGTCAACTCCAAACTATTATCGATCAAACTAGATATTCACTCAATAACCCTTTTTTTCAGGCAATTTCAGTTTTCTACGATTCTAAAACCTAAATACCACACAATATTCCTGCCCAAGAAATGCAAAATCACTACAAAAAGAACACTCAAAAAGTAATCAAAAGCATATATAAGAACAAATAATAGAGAAAAGTAAAGAGAAATTACATAATAAGCCAAGGTCAAGAATTTTTACAAAAAAGAAAAATTTCTTACGTTTTTGTTTATGATTTCAATTTTTAAGAAGAACAGACTGAGCAGAAAAATTAGAGTACGAACCTGAACTCTTTATTGAGAGTGTTGAATTAGATTAGCGGGATTCTTGCTGGATCGTATCCGTACACGTGGAGTCGTGTTAGTTGAGATGATATTTTTAAATTTGTTGAACTTTTTTTCTTATCGAGCAAGAAATTTGAGGGTTTAATCTGAATCGGATGAATGTATAATAAGGATGGTACTGAGAGCTAAATCACACCGTTGATCTTGTGATGAGAGGTTTAGAAGAAGTGAGTTTAAGATGATAGATCCAGTAACACTGGAAGTTTGAAGGGTCGTTTAAGATGTTTCTACATCTTTTTTCTTCTACATTTAGGCTGCGTATGTTGTTTCTACTTTCTACATAACAATCATTCAAAAACCGGATCCCACGTGTGTGCCATTTCTAATGAATGGATCATAATTTATTGCTTATTTTTTAAAACAAAATTAGTTCTTATTAATTTATTTCAGAAATAAGATTATACAGATTGAGAGAGACAATAAATATTTGTCGTAAGTAGTAAAAGATAAACTCTATCAACTGAATATATGTTTCAGTCTTAGTATCAATAGAACATTATGGCACGTTAACAATTGACTCTATCACAACTCAAGTACGGCATTTGTGGAGTGATTATAAACACTTAAAACGATAAGGAAATTAACTTCGGATGGTGAAAAGTAGTGGGAAAAAATCAGCAAAAGCACCTAGCATTAATCAAATTGGAGGGGACGTCAACAAAACCATCCTTAAAATCACTTGCAAAAGCAAGCTACATGCATAAGCAAATGTCACAGGCCACAGATCAAAGGTTGTGACCATTGCGCACAAAACATCCCATGAAGGTCAACTTATTAAATGGGGCTCATTTAACCCGCTTGAATTGACCCGACTTGTGGAACATATGGATAAACTCATCTAGTTGAAATCTTGGTGGCCCAAAGAAACGCTCTAGTAAAACTAAAGTTAATTAGGTAATTAATGTAAATACTAAGTGATAAATATGTATAGAGTTTAAATCCCTTAGGACTCTCATTTTGTAGATAGGCACAAATCGTAACCATCGATGTAACTCAATTTATATCGTTGGATTTAGAGGAGCTCAACTATAAATAGAGGTATTCCCCCTTCACTCAATTGTAAACCTTCAAAGTAATAGAATACTTTTAAAAGTATTTACTCAAACACTTGATGTGTGCTATTTTTCTAACTTTTCTAATTATTTTTTGCTCTTTCGTTTCGAGTTTGCTTCCGCTTTGCCACATCAGTGAAAATGCTATATATTAAAAAAATTCTCCTAATTTTAAATAAAATAGCCATTGGATTAAATTTAAAAGAAAAATAAAAGCAAAATAGGCGATTGGATTAAATTTGAAAAAATTAAGAAAAGTTTAATAATTTTCTGAAACCCTAGAATCCCAAGATAAAGTTTGCAGTTCTTCTCGTCATTTCCATGGCAGAATTTTTAGGTCACAAGAATACTCAAGAATCTTGGGAAAGAAAAACTTTTTAAAAAAAA
Organism: Gossypium arboreum; assembly: GCF_025698485.1. NCBI lineage: Eukaryota > Viridiplantae > Streptophyta > Magnoliopsida > Malvales > Malvaceae > Gossypium > Gossypium arboreum. The sequence continues at coordinate 110,294,213 of NC_069070.1, read as the reverse complement.
TGTATTTTGTTAGAAGCATTTTTCTGATTTGTGAGTCATGTCCGATCTTTTTCAACAATTTGAAAAATGTTTCATATCTAGTGATAAAGCTTTTCTATAAAATGAATATTGATATGGAGAGGTTTTCACGATTAAATCTTGAGTAGAAGATTTGTATGTTAAGGAGAAGATTGTTGATGTTAAAAATTTGAAGTTAGAAAATCGACCAAACAAACTAAATTAGCTCAAATAAATAAATTTGGTTTGGTTGTTTAAATTTAGTTAATGAGTATTTATTTTTTTTATAATGTTATCATTTTAATTTTTTATTAAACTTATTAAACATGTTTTTTTGGCGACGATGAGTAAAAGAATTAGAGTCATTATTTATTATGATGGTCAAATTTGTGACATCGAAATTGTGGATCGTTTTTGTACCAACCCAATCTATAGATTTGAGTTTCAACGGAAGCATCAAACAAAACGAGCTTTTGTTAAAAATTAAAAGGAAAGTATCAAATTCAAGCCAAAGGAGAATTTCAGGCTTGAAATATAGATACCTAATATCCATGAACCTTATAAGATATGATACATTTGAGCTTAGAAGTGATGCGGATGTCAAATTAATGCTTGAGGCGCATTGCTAGACTGAAAACGATGTAATAGAGTTATATGTCTAATTTGTCAATGTAGAGAAAAGTGGTTTGAGTTCGACAATAGTTCCAATTAATTTGTTTCAGGACCAAGAAGCAAAAGGTCCAACCAAACGGTTGTGCGGTGGTTTCATAGTATTGTTGCAAAGCTCATATCAGGGAATGTTGGTATCATCAATTGGAAGGCATTTCTTGGTTTAAACATTCAATCGCAACTTTGGTGTACAGTTGAGGTTAGTTGGTAACCCGAACATGGAGATCCCGACACAACATTCTATGAGCACCTTTGATTTGAACACCGAAACGCAAATGTCCTATGCTAGAAACTGATAAAGAATTGGAGCAAAGGAAGCGGAATAAATATCTAATTCAAGTTGTTTGACTTAAAAAGGAAAGATTTGGATGTAACCTAAAAGGAAAAAACCAAATAAATTTAAAAATAATAAAGGAAATAATAAAAACAAGAAAACTTTAAAAAAATAAAGGATAAATATTCAAAATAATAACTAAATAGTGAAAATACACATTTAAGTAAAATAGAAGATGGAACGATAAATTGATGAACATGATGGATAGAAGGATAAATGTCCAATTGAACCCTTTGAGATATAAATCCCAATAAACTCAATTAATGGCTCTAATTAACCCTCCAAGAAATAATCATTGGCAAATTGAAAGGTGAAGAATGAATTCCCACGACTTTTTGGAGAAAATCGAGAAAAAAACTACTTCTAAAAATCACAAGAAAAAAAATTTGCACAAGAAACAAACTCCCAAAGTAGAAAACTTTATTAATAAAAACAATTGTCTGCTTAATGAACAATGAAGAAGCCTTTATGTAGGCTAGTTAAGTACATCCAAATAAAACTCTAAAGTATACTGAAACTCTAATTAATCTAAATAAATAGTTTTAAACTAAATTTTCTTATTGACATAAAACAACTTAATAACTTAAAATACTTAATAATTATAAAAAAACGGAATAATAAAATAGTAAGAGTTAATAAATACATTAGTGGGCTCATATATAATAAAAATTAAGCCTATAATCCGAACCCAATATGATTTAAACTCGAATTAAAAGTCTGAAACTCATAATTCTTGTCATAATCCCGTCCAGAAATTTTACTCCTGTAATCTTCACTAAAACGGTAATAACTTGAGCTCCCGAACTCAAAATCAAATTATTCAAAGTACGTTTCCCAAGCCATTCAAGTTTTTTGATTGTTGGTTGCAGAGTAAAGGATTTGTGAAGATGGTTGCAGATAAGTAGATAGATATTGAAGTGCAAAGGAGGACGAATAGTTTGATGAATTTTTTGAAGGTATGGAATAAGGAATCGTTTAATGACCTTGACAAGAATATTGCTTTTATTGAGAACACTATTAGAGAGTACAAAATTTTGGGTGATATCTATAATATGACTAAGGTAGGATTGGCCAAAAGAAATAAAGCTATTCGTAGAACATGAAGGTTAGGAAGGTACAACAAGATGCTTTGGGAGCAAAAATATAGAGTTAGAACTATTACAGGATGAAGTTGCAATACAAGATTTTTTTCATACGAAAGTAAAGTTTTGAGCTCGAAGAAATTGAATTGATGGATTGATGATATAGGGGGAATGGATTTTTTAATCTAGTTAAGAAGGAAATTTGGCAACATTTTAAGGTCCACTTTTCTGATGTGTAGTGCCTTGGTTTGTATTTGAAAAATTAGTCTTGCTCCATCTGCTATTTGAACCAAAACATATGGAAAGGTTAAATGCAAAGTAACACAATGAGTAAAGTAAATAGAAAATTAACACAAGATATTTGTTAACATAGAGCAGTTTGGACACAACGGTCTTACGTTTGCGGAGCTGCAAAAACCCATTTTTTTAGTGGTGTCAGAAACGATGGTATCGGGGCCACAAATCTGATGAGTAAGTCCATAATAATTAGTATTTAAATTATATGAGTCAACAATAATTTTATATTGAATTTTGACTTGATGAATTTTAGCTAATTGAATAAATTGTTAAGTACAGGTGGTTCGCTTGAAAGTCAAGTGGTTATGAAAAATGAGGTATCAGGACCTCATTTCTGTAAATCGAGTTTGTAAGTTACTATTTAGGTATGTGACGATTTGGTTCAAAAATTTCATTGTTTAATTAGTTAGTTAATTAAAATGGACTAACTTGTACAAATCATAATATTTATTCACTATTGATTAAAATTGGTTAAATGAGCATAGAAATGGTTTTAAAGGGTTTTATATGATAATTTAACCATAATTAAATTATGTGGATGGTACATAGGTGGTTTTAAGTAAATTATGTATTAAATTATGTATATGTGATAAAATATGTTAAATTAATAAAATTAATAACAATAAAAGAAACATAAAACAATATCATCTTCTTCATTTTATTTTCTTCATCGAAAACTCATGGATAAATAAGTTGGGAGGTTCGACCATTGATGTTCCTTTGCATGTAAGTCCATTTTGAGTTTGTTCCTTGTAAATTTTATGTTTTTGAGTTCGTTTTAACTTAATCTAGCTAACTCGAGAATTAATTCGTAAAACTATTAAAAGTTTAAGGACTTACCGTGAACGATTTTTAGGTTTTGTGAACCTTGTTGTTAAATTCTTGAGTTTAATAGCTAAATATAAAGATTTTGTTATTTTTAGTAATTTTAATGTTTAAGGATTAAATCGTTAAAATAGGAAAACTACATGAAATTTTAGTGAATTTTGATAAAAGTGGGTGGAGTAAGGACTAGGTAAAAATCAACTAGCATGAGTTTTCTTTAGTTGTGGTTAATTTGTGAGTTTCAGGTTTGGGGATTAAATTGTAAAAAACATAAAATGTTGGGGTAATTGTGTAAAATGATAATAAAAGGGCTCATATGCATAAGTTGAATTGTTTAATTGTTTTAAACCGTTAATTGAATTAAATTTATTATATTTAGATTAAAAAACGAATCAATCGGGCAGTAATCATGGAAAATAAGGGTTAGCAAAGTAAATATCATGTCACGTTCATAGCCATTTTTTATTAGGTATGTTCGTATGTTAATAACAATAATTATTTGATTGTTGTTTTGTAATTTAATGTTTATCTATATATGGTTGATTCATCAAATTCTTTGGATTGAAAAATGAAAAAGACCATGGTTGAAAGATACCATGGCATTATACCCGAAATGAGAAATACCATAGTTGAAAGATACTATGACATTAAACTGGAATGAATAAGACCATATTTGAAAGATACTATGAAATTATACCGGAAATGTATAAGACCATAGTTGAAAAATACTATGGCATTAAATCCGATACAAATAAGACCATAGTTGAAAGATACTATAACATCACTTTAGAAATATGTAAACGTGGTTGGAAGATACCACGTCATCCTTTAAACAATAAATTATCCAGAAAGGTACACAAATTAAATGAGTATTATATTAATGGTTTTGAAGTTTATTGTGTAAATAGAAGGTTGAATTGAGTTTTAAATATGTTTACTTGTAATGTTTTATGCCATAATAAAGTTATTTGTTTCATAAATGTTTGTCCCTTAATCGTGGTTTATTGAGTATAAATGGATATATGAGATGGTTATATGAAATTTAATATGTAAATGGGAAAATTTTTTAGATGGATCATTGAAATGGTATGTGATATGTTAAATGAACATATGATGGATGAATTGAGGTTATATGTTTGTTAACTTATAAATGTTATGTTTTGATAAGATTATATTGCTATACTTGTGAACTTACTAACCTTGTGAGACTTGTGATGTGTATAGGCAATTAAATGAACTCATGACCTTGATTATAATTTTTCGTTATGAAAGATTTAGGTTAAGGCCTTTATGGTAAGTTAAATTTTATGTTCAATACGAACCTACTAAGCTTTATGCAAGCTTACCTCGTTTTGGTTTTTTCTTATTTGTATATCGTCGGATTCGAGCTGTCGATTGGATTATTTTGGAGATCACATTATCCGTTCAACGATTCAATATAAATTGTGATTATTTTGATTTAGGTTATAAGTGGCATGTTCTAGGAGCATTTAAGTTTTTTTTACTATAATGATGTTATTTAGACTTGGTTTAAGCATATTGTGTATATATCTTTGGATTTGATTTGTATATGTCCATATGTGTATGTCTTTAATTGTTTGGTATAAGATTCTTAGAAGTGTTTGAAATATGGTAAAATTGAATGTGAATGGAGTGGATGATTATTTGTTTCGCATGTGTATAAGGGAAGGACTTGAGATCCTTGAATGTGAATTAGTTTGGTGTATGAAATGTGGTGCTAATGAAGGCACATTGGTTAGGCACTTAGGTTGGATATTTTGGTATGTTTCAATCATGTTTTAAATGTGTTTTGAAGGCATGAAAATAGTTGATATTGATTTGAATTGGTACTTAAGAAAGGGTTGAAAATTTGGCTTGCTCATGAAGTTTTTAGGCTGCACACGGTTTGGGACATAGGTTGTTACACGGTCGTGTGCCACACACGGTCTGTTTATACGACCCTGTGGATGTTAATTTTTAGGTGAAGGATTTGTTTCACACGGGCACAGTGAGTTAAATGGCCTGGCGACACGGCCATGTGATCCTGAGAGCACGAGCGTGTGGAGTAGCCACACAACCATGTTTAGTGCCACACGGGCTAGCCTTTGTCACACAGTCATGTGACCCCTGTTTTCCAAAATTTTACATATCTTTCATATTTTTCTGTTTTAATCCAAATTAGTTCCTGATTGTTTTCAAACTATTTTTAAGGTCCTTTAAACTCAATTTAAGGTCTATAAGTGTATGTTTGCTATGTTTAACAAATGATTTGATTGTTTATATTTAAATTAATAGTTGAGAAGTTTTAAGTTGTTAAATGTTTTGTTATTTGCTGTGATAGTTCGTAATCCTAATCCGACAATGAAGATGAGTTAGGGGTGTTACAGTAGCATTGCCTAGTGAATGATTTTATTCAACAATTGTTCGGGTCACTTATTGGCTTAAATCCAACCTACCATAAACAATGAAGTAATTGTAACCCTAGTACCGACCCTAATTGTCACAAATTACTTACCTTAATACCTTACAATATAATCAATAAACCTTTCCAAATAATACCTAAAAAATGTTACAAAATAACTAGAAGAACATAGCAAAGTTGTCGATAAAAACACTAAAAAAACAACACTTTAAGTGACGCCACAAGCAATAGGCTAATACAAGAGTCCATTCAATAGAATTTTGATAAGCTTTAAACTCCTATTTAAAAGTTAAAATTATCTCATTAATTTCGTTCATTATTTATCAAATAAAAATATTCATAAATCAATTTTTCTACTGCTCCAAAACTCTAAAAAGATAAAGATAAGGATAATGATAAAACATTGTTTTCACTTTGAAACTCTCGATACGACCAGTTAAAGAGTTCTAACCAAAAACCAATGGTTATTTTGTTACAATGTTGCTCCTTAGTTGGCCCAAAAAAAAAAAAAATCAAACACACATGGGATGCAATAGCACACCGCGTAAGGAAAAATTATTTCGTTCTAACAAAACATGGAATGAGCAGGTAAAAAAATCCAACAATCTCCCCTAGGCATTTTTTATAAAACTTGCAACAAATGGTTAACCTACAATCCAAACAAATCACCTAGCCAGCCAACTAGAATATGTCTCCCCTAAGGGGAAGAACATGCTTGATCACATACTCCCCTATTTTGGACTCTTTTAAATTTAACGTATATGAGTCATCTAAAAGCAAACTAGGTTTGCAGCCTCTGGTTGTGTCTTGCGAGATTTTCAAGGGTTGATCTTAGGTTGTTTTTGGGTGTTCATTTTTTCAAATAATGCAGAGTTATGGGCAATTAAAGTAGATCTTCAGTTGTTTGTTAAGCTTCCTTGGTATCTTGTTATGAAGCTTGTTATTGAGTCAAATTCCATTTTACGATTTCGTGGGTTACTAAAAAGGGTTCTAAAACATGGAGGATGTGGGACATTCTTATTGAGATTGATAGTTTAGTTGAAGTTATTAAAGAGTTCTTGTTTGTGAATGTGCTTAGGGAGGCTAATGGTTTTGCAGACTCTTTGGCAAAATCGGGTGTTTGTAGGGATTCTCTGTTTTCAACTTGGCTTTAGGAATTATGGGATGAGATTCACAGGACCAAGCTAGAAATCTAGATATTAGTCATAAGACGCATTTAGCGCCGGTACCAAAAATTGTGTCTCAAATATGGATGGGTTGCAGGCCACTTAAACTACTGTCGACGTGATTGCTTGATATGCATGGCTCAAGTAGCAAGTCTGGTTTCTGAGTTTAATTTGCGTATAGGGGATTTCGGAAGTGATTTTTGCTAATGTCTGGAGTGAGGCAAACAACATGGAATATGTAATGGACAAGGTATAGGTGGAGAGGTCAACAATGTTCATTTTGAGGTGGTTAACTGTTTTAGTTTTTTCCATGTAGAGTTGCTTTGGTTATTTGATATGTATTAAAGGCTCTGCTGTTGGCTGTGCAGGTTGAAGTTTTATTTTTGTTCTTTGACATGTCGGCTTGTCCAGGTCTGCAGAGTTTTTTTTCTTTATAGCTTGCATAATGATTTCTATTAATAAATCTTTTAATGGTTTAGAAAAAAATGTAAACATTTTTGTTAACTTTCATAAAATTTGGATAAATTTGATTTTTTAATAATATAAGAATTAATTAATTTAATATTTGAGGATTTGATCTCTACAATAGAAAGATTTGATCCTTTCTTATAACTCTAATGCTCCAATATGAAACATATTATAAGTTATGTTACTTTGTTTTAGGTATATTCTAAGAAAGTCAATTCCATATTAATACTGCCCATATCAATTGGAACATTGTGTTTCAATGGTAGATTTGAATAACAAATTCTAGTTTCCATTCTGATGTAAATTCCGATAGCACCAATGCCTTTTGGTCCATTTTAATAGTACCAGTGCATATCGGATGTTACTTTAAACTAAATTTTAATATTTTTATCTTAACTAATATTATTTTTAATTACATTTAAAATAAAATATAACCATTTAATCAAATTATTCAACATAATTAATAATTTTATAATTAATTTTTCATATAAATATATTTATATGTATGTAATTAAGTTATATTTATATGTATATAATATATGCGTGAAAAATATTTAAAAGATACTTGATAAATTTGAAATAGTACATATATACACACTAGTACGGATATATACTAAGTTTAGTATCGAAATATATTTACCTAAGAACTTGAATATTTGTCATATGATTTGTCACATTGGATATAAAAAGTGTGCCTTCATTTTTCTCCTAATTGTTGGTGCGGGATTTCTAAAATGTTGGTTAGAAAGTCTCTAACACACAAATGGAACACGAACAATTACTCAAACAAAAAAAAAATCAATAGAACAAAACTCTAAGTTGTGTATCAAGCCACTATCAAACCAATCAAGCTTGACAAAGATGGAAGTTAACTTCATTAGTGTTCCACTTTCATGTGTTGTGGTAGTCATCATGAAAATGGATTAGAACCTTAAAATTGTTGGAGCGTGAGGACAAAAATAAACTTATGAGAAATCAACGAACGCTTCAAGGTGTCTAACTATGCCACTTTCTTTAAGGTTCATTTGTCATCACCTATATTTCGGCATGCAAAAGAGCCATTGACAAATAAATCTCAAGGATACAATGAAACTAAATGATTACTGGTGTTTTGGACTGACGAAAATAGCCTACTGAGCGTTGGGTAGAGTATAACAAAATTATCAAATTCTGTAAAAAAATTTTGTACAAATAATTTTTAGAGAATAATCTAGAAATATTAGAAGATGGAGGAGAATAGAGACACTTTTAGTTTTGAGTTTTTTTATTTGTCTCCATATTTCTTATTATGAAATTTCACTCATATTTATAAGAGATCTCATGTCTCTACGAAGAGACATAACTATCTAAATAGATAATCATATCTTTTAACAATAAACATAATTATTTCATAGATGTCTACTTGAAAAATCATTACTTTTATAGATAATCAGGTGACATAATTTTTTAATTTAAAAGACTTAACCCATCACTATAAATAGTGAAACTCTTTATTAATAATAAAGTAATATAGCTTTTAGATTACTTTTATCTTTTCAATTAAAAATATTTAAAATTTAAGGTAACTAATGAGTTTTAAACATGCAATTTATAAAATTATTTTGTAACAAGCCAATTTTATTCGGCTAAGAGAAAAACAAACAAAACAGGTAAATTAAAAAATAAACAAGTCCATCTTACAAGTCCAAACCAAGCCCAAAGTATATCACCTAACCTAAAACCCTAAAAGCCCAATACTATATCAACCCAAGCCCAAAACCCTAAAAAACTAATAGAAACCCTAGTGTCACCCTAAGAGCTTTGGCGCTGCTCCCTCGCCACATCGCCGACGTGCCGCCCAAGGCCTTTCCCCTTCTTTTCACCAAAATGGCAAGCATGGCTCCCTAGCGCCGTTGACCTTGCCATGAATACCTGCAAAGGAGAAAGAAAAAGTAGATGGCAGAGAGAAAACAGTAGAAACAACAACAAAGGAAAAAGAGAAAATATTCTGTAATATTGGCTATAAAAGCCATAACAATGGTATGCAATCATTTATGGAGAAATACAAAAAAAAAAAACGAGATTTTGAAATAACAAAGAACAAAAAAAAAAAACAAAAGGTAGTTTTTTTTCTTATTTTTTATTTTTAAAAAAGTATAATAAATAAAAAACATAAGACCCTTTTACTTGTCGTTTCGCCTTCTGCCGCTGTCGGAAACCATCTTCAACCTTGAATACCTTAGAGCCCACTAGGGTTCTGCCAAAGGTTCGATGAGCGCGCAACGATGAGATTTTTTTCCTTTCTTTCTGATTTTCAGAAGGCATTAGCCTTCAGATTTGGCTCTTAGGGGGTTAAATAGGGTTAAAAAGCATTTTTTTGTAACTCCGGCTATTGGAGGAGATGATCGCCGTCATCGATGACCGGTGGCCACGGTGGGGCGACGACAGCCCAATGGCCAGACTCAGAAACGCTTTCAGAGAAAAAAAGGAAAGAACAAGATTTTTTTTAAAATGCAGAAGAGAAGTGAAATTTTTCAAAAAAATTTGACTTATATAAGGTCTTGGTGCGACGTCGTTTTGGCCTGGCTTTAGAAGCCCCAAAACAGTATCATTTTGGAGCCGACCTAATGACTCGAACCTGATCCATCCAAGATCCGCGTGTTTTCAAGGAAGGGTTTAATTGGCATTTTGGCCCTTCCGCTTTTTTGCTTCTTTTTAATTTTGTCCTATTTTTTTTTATTTTAAATTTTACCCCATAATTTTAATTTCTCTATAAATCAGTCCCTTAACCCACTGTTGACCTACCAAGGGAATGAAACGTATGCTAATCAGTGGGAAAATAAATTTCAAGATGCTCGAGTTCGAGAAGATGCTCTAAAAAGGGATTTGCTAGAAAGTCGAAACAAAAAGGTTAGATTGAGAGCCCGGGTAGCGGAATTAGAAAGGTCACTGCATCAACATCGTAGTCGTAACTATATGATTGAGTTGAAAGCAAGTCTAACTTAGATTGAATAGTTGAAGGGAAAGATAGAAAAGCTCAAGGTTACACTGTAAAATTCTGAACTTCAAGTTGAGCTTCTTGAAAGGAACAACGAACATTGAAAAGAGCAACTCAAGTCAACTGAGGGTTAGAGATCACATCATGGGTGAAGCTTTGACTCAAGTACGGGAAGTACCAACCATTTGCAAACCCTAGCGGTTCAAGCTGACATGCTAAGCTTGAGATACGAATCAGAATTAAATCAGGGCCAAGAATTAGTTTGGCTTCTTAAGAAAGTCAAGGCTTTGAGTATTAGGGCAAGGTCGTATATGTAAAATGTACTCATTTTATGTAAAGAATTTTATTTTCTAGTAAAGTTGTTCTAATAGAATTGAATCAAGATTAAGTCCTCTTTTTACATTCATTTTTCATTCATCAGCATTACATTTCATCACATGCATTAAATTTCATAAAAGGACCCTAATTAATCAAAATTATGATAATTACCCTAGAAACCAACAAGAATTTGCCAACCGAATATCGTTACAGTTCCTACGGTAAAACTAAAGCCATGGATCAAAGGTTAGAGAGACTAGAAAAAATTAAAAAGACATGTAAGATTAGTTGCAAGCACAGTTGCAGGACCAATTAGTTAAGGTACAACAAGACATGAACAACCAAATACAAGAGTCTCAATGAAGTACAATAAGCCAATTAAACCAATTATTGGCCAGAAGGATTGAAAAAGGGAAGAATACTGTGATTAACTTTAGGGATGATAATGAATACCTTACATACCCCCCAGGCTTTACCCCAGTGAGTGTCAAAACCCAATCAGATACATATCTACGAAGAGTACCCGTTACCATAAGACCACGACAATATTAGGCCGGCATCTCAAGATCGGTAAATTACCCAATGGGTTCAGGTTCCAATCCCGGAGATAATCCAACCAACCCCATTGTTCCAGATTTGGAAGACATGGCGGAAATGGATAGAGTAAGAATAGACTTGCCAAATCATCTAGAAGATTGGTGCAAGTGGTTAGAAGAGAAATTCAAAGCTATGGAGAGTGCTGACTACTTTTGCGGGGTCGATGCCAATAAATTGAGTTTAGTCCCAGATCTAGTGCTCCCACTAAAATTCAAAACTCCAGAATTCAAAAAATACAATGGAACTAGTTGTCCTAAAGCTCATACCACAATATTCTATTGAAGAATAACAAGATACGTTAATAATAACCAATTGTTAATCCATTGCTTCTAGGATAATTTGATCGTTATTGGTTGCCAAATAGTTCAATCAGCTAAGCCATGCCAAAATCAATTCATGGAAAGACTTGGCACAGGCTTTTATGAAATAATACAGCAATGAGACTGACATGACACCCGATAGAATTACTCTACAAAACATGGAGAAGAAGTAAAGTGAAAGCTTTAGGCAATATACTTAAAGATTGAGAGAGGTGGCAACACAAGTTTAGCCACCTCTTCTTGAAAAGGAGATGAAAATGCTTTTCAGAAACACTTTAAAAGTCTCATTCATTAACCATATACTAGGTAGTGCTACCAAAAGCTTCTCAGACATAGTAATGTCTGGAGAAATGATTGAGAATGCAGTAAATAGTAGAAAAATAGACGCAGGAGAAAATGCTAAAAGGTTTACCCTGAGAAATAAAGAAAATGAAGTAAACATAGCGAGTGTAAATAACAAGAGTTCTTCAAAACCGATTACTGTAGGCTAACCAAGGACCATGAAAACTAGCCATCAAAGCCCTTCGAGGTAAGAACCTAACTCAATGTCAAACACGAAAAAACTCCAATTCACACCTATCCCGATGACATATGGAGAGTTATATCAGAATTTGTTTACCACACATGTAGTATCCCTATTTTACTTAAAACTCATGCAATATCCATTCCCAAAGTGGTATTATACGAATACTCAATGCAAGTACCACGCAAGAATAATGGGACACTCAATTGAGAACTGCACTGTATTCAAGAAATTGATCAAGAGGTTCATCAAGATGGGGATTGTAAGGTTCAATGATCTCTCAGGACCTAATGTGGTAGGAAATCCATTACCCAGTCATTCTGACCAAGGGGTAAACGTGATAATCGAGAGTGGAGGTAAGAGGAGATTAATCATTCAAGATTTAGAGGAGATGCCCAAAGGAGTGAGGAGCTACTGTGAGTTCTATGTTAAAGAAGGTCATGATATCCATGAGTGTATTGAATTCAGAGATCTAGTGCAAAGTATGATAGATAACAAAGAATTGGAATTCTTTGAAGATGTTAAGGGCTCAAAAGGAGGAGATGTTTGCGCTTTAGAGGAAGGATCAATGGAGAAAGTCTACAAGGTTAACCATGCAACGGTAACTATTTCACGATCAAGAAGTAATAAAGTGGGAGTACAAGCTACGTCAATAGTCATAATTCAAAAACCTGTGGCTTTTCCTTACAAGGATAGCAAAATGGTTCTATGGAATTATGATTGCAACGTGATGATCCCGGGAGAGGAGAACTCGGTTGGCACTTTAAAAGGGGGTCAGGATATTAGTTTTTTCATGCACAGTGAGAAGCACTATGACCCTACAACTGCAAGAACCGAACCCTTTAAGGAAAAAACTCTAGCAGTTAAGCATAAGAAAGAAAAAATGGCTAGACTTGAATTACCTGTCAATGAGCCAGTAACTGAGAACGAGGCTAAAAAATTCTTGAAGTTCTTGAAACATAGCGAGTATAGTGTTGTAAAATAACTACACAAACAACCAGCTCGCATATCAGTATTAGTCTTACTCTTGAACTCAGAGACACATCGTAGCGCATTGATGAATGTGTTAAATAAAACTTATGTCACTGATAATATCTCTGTAAACAAGCGAGATCGTTTGGTTAACAATCTGAGTATCGAAAATTTTATTTTATTCAATAATGATGAAATACCTCCAAATGGCATGGGATCCATGAAGGCTCTACACATTACTACCCACTGCAAAGGATATACATTGCCAGGAGTGTTAATTGCCAATAGATCTGCATTGAATATCTTACCTCTATCCAAGCTAAATAGTTTGCCAGTGGATAGCTCTCACATGAAGACGTTTCATAATATAGTGAGAGAATTTGATGGTACAGAAAGGAATATGATGGAGAGGATTGAAATACTACTCTTAATTGGTTCGAACACATATGAGGTGGACTTTTTGGTAATGGATATTAAACCCTTCTATAACTTCTTGCTGGGTAGGCCTTGGATTCATTCGGCTGGGTAATGCCATCATCACTGCACTAAAAATTGAAACTGGTAACAGAAGGTTGACTGACAATAATAAACGCTGAAGAGGATATCATTACGTTCGTAACTAGTGACGTACCATACATAGGAGCAGATGAAGAGGCAATGGAATATTCCTTTTGATCACTGAAATTTGTTAATGCAACTTTCATTGTTGAAGGAAACAAGATTCCAGTGCCAAAAATATCCAAAATCAAAAGGATAGGTCTGCAATTAATGGTCGAGAAAGAAGCTTTTCTTAGAAGAGGGCTTAGAAAATTCCTTCAAGAAAGAGTCAAGACACCAATACTGATGGACAAATAAGACCGCTTTGGCTTACGGTACAAATGGGAACTGATGATCTTTCCTTATATATCTAAAATATTCGTGTTATGAGAAATAATTTATCTTGAACGAAAAATGGTATAAAAAGAGAGCCCATTAACCAAAACTGTGAAAAGAATGTTGGGAAACTTGAGCATCAATGCCATATCCGAAAAAGGAATTGGAGAAGAAAATCTATCAGATATTTGTCCTTATATTCCTGAAAGTGTTCTGAATAATTGGACTGCGAAAGAGATCTCTGTAATTTTTAGAACTAATTTAGAGTAATATTCAAAACACACTTATTGCTCTAAGCTTAGGAGTAATAGGAATCCTTTTGTGAAAAAGGCATATGTTTACTATTTTTATTTCAATAAAATGTATTTTTGTGTCTTATTTGGTAAATATTCTTCTATTTTTTTTTCATTTCATTCATGCTCATACCATACAGATAATTATTCTTAGGTCTTCATTTATTCCTATAACAAGTCTCCGGATATCAATGATATGAGCGACGCTACTGTTGAAACAATTGTCTCATTTTGAGCAGGATATGTGTCCAGAGAAACCTCAGGACTTTGAAGATGATCGAGATTGTAACTTATCTCCTGGTTTGTTAAGGATGGTAAAACAAGATAAGAAGCAAATCCTACCTCAGAAAGAGTTAGTGGAAATTGTGAGCTTAGGAGACAAACAAAAAAAGAAAGATGTGAAGACCAGAGCTTGCATCATTGCAGAGACAAAGCAAGACCTTATTGAGTTATCTAAGAATTTAAAGATATCTTCGTATGGTCGTATCACGACATGCTTGGTCTAAGTATCGATACCGTGGTACATCGGCTTCTCATAAAAGGAGAATGCAAGCCAATCTAATAGAAACTTCCAAGGATGAGACCCAACATCCTGTTAAAAATAAAAGAAAAAGTTAAGAAACAATTCGACGCTGGTTTCCTACAAGTGGTTAAAAACTTGAAGTGGGTAGTCAATATAGTCCCCTTCCCCAAGAAAGATGCGAAAGTGCAAATGTGTATAGACTATAGGGATTTAAATAAAGCCAGCCCGAAAGACAATTTCTCATTGCCTCACATAGATACCTTAGTAGAAAACAAAAAAGGTTATTCACTGTTCTCTTTCATGGATTGCTTATCTGAATAAAACCAAATTAATATGCATCTTGAAAACATGGAAAATACCACATTCGTAACAATATGGAAAAATTTTACTATAAAGTGATGCTATTTGGACTAAAAAATGCGGGAGCAACATATCAAAAAGCCATGGCAAATTTGGTTCATGATATGATGCACAAAGAAATCGAGATTTATGTCGATGATATGATTGCAAAATCCCGAACAGAAAAAGAGCATGTGAAAGTTTTGAGGAGATTGTTTTTAAGGTTGAAAAAATTCCAACTAAAGCTGAATCTAGCAAAATGTACATTTGGGCTCACGTCGGGAAGATTGCTAGGATTTGTTGTCAGAGAGAAATGGATCGAGATTGACCCAGATAAATTCAAGGATATACAGGAGTTGCCTCCACCGCGCACTCAAAAGGAGGTCTGGGTTTTCTTAAGGAGATTAAATTACATTACTCGATTCATTTCACAACTAACCAAGAAATGCGACCCTATATTCCATTTCCTTAAGAAACATAATCCAATTGTATAGGATGAGGAATGCTAGAATACCTTCGACAAGGTTAAACACTACTTGTCCAATGCCTGAGTACTAATTCCACCTAGCCTAGATAAGCCACTAATATTGTACTTAGCAATATTTGAGAATTCTATGGGATGCGTGCTTGGCCAACATTATGAGTCAAGGAGGAAAGAAATAGAGATATATTACTTTAGTAAGAAATTTACTGAATGTGAGAAAAGATATTTGCCAATTGAGAAGTTGTGTTGCTCCTTAATCTGGACAACCTGGAGATTGAGACAATACATGTTATACCATACAACTTGGCTTATCTCAAAAATGGATCCTTTAAGTACATGATGGAGTCGATTACGTTGAATAGAAGAATGACTCGATGGTAAATTTTACTTTCCGAATTTGATATAATATATGTAAACCAAAAGGTAGCAAATGGGAGTACAATAGTGGACTTCCTAGCTAGTAGAGCTCTAGAGGATTACGAGCCTTTAAATTTTAATTTCCCAAATGATAATTTGATGTATATTGCAACCACTAAAAAAGGTACTCTAGAAGAACATACCTGGAAGCTAAATTTTGACAGGGCCTTAAAAGCCATAGGTAATGAAATTAGGGCAATCCTGGTATCCCCAGACAGAGATCATTATTCTTTTACCACTAAAATTGATTTTGATTGCACAAATAACATGGTAGAATACGAAGCATGCATCATCGGCATCCGTGCAGCCATAAAATGCAAGATTAATGTACTAGAGGTTTATGGGGATTTTGCACTAGTGATATATCATCTCAAAGGTGAATAGGAGATAAGAGATCCCAAGTTGATCGATTATTGAAGGTTGGTCCTTGAATTAGTTAAGGAGATTGATGCCATCACCTTCTACTACCTTCCACGAGATGAAAATCAAATAGTCGACGCCTTGGCTACCTTAGCTTCCTTGGTCAAAGTGAACAAACAAGAGGATGTGAAATCTATCCAAATGAGTATATATGGGGCTTTGGTCAATCATTACAGTATCGAGGAAGAAGATAAGGATGATCACCTTTGGTACTACGACATAATCCACTATGTAAAGAACCGCGAATACCTTGGGCAAGAAACCGAGAATGATAAAAGGACGCTAAGAAGGCAGGCCAATGAGTATATACTAGATAGAGAGATCCTATACAAAAGAAGAAAGGAACAGGTGCTACTAAGATGTGTGGACGTTATTGAAGCCATGAAAATCTTAGAAGAAGTCCATGAGGGTGTTTATGGAACACATGTTAATAGTTTTACAATAACCAGGCAAATCATGATATTTAAATATTATTGGTCTACCATGGAAGGGGATTGTATCAATTATGCCAAGAGATGTCATAAATGCCGAATTTATGGAGACCTAATTCATGTGCTTCTTTCACCTCTTCATGTTATGACTTCCTTATGGACTTTATCTATATGGGGCATGAATGTCATTTGGCCGATCTCACCAAAAGATTCCAATGGATATTGATTCATCTTTGTGGTCATCGATTACTTCACCAAATGGGTAAAAGTCGCTTCTTATGCCAAGTCATAAAGTCGGTAGTTAGCAAATTCTTGAAGAAAGAGATCATATGTTGATATAGAATGCCAAAAAGGATTATATCTGACAATAAATTAAATTTGAATAATAGTATGATAGCAGAGGTCTGCAGTCAATTCAAGATGAAACATCACAACTCGTCACCATATCACCCAAAAAATGAATGGTGCAGTTGAGGCAGCCAGTAAGAACATTAAAAAGATCGTGGGGAAAATGACGATGACTTATAAAGATTGACATGAGAAGTTACCATTTTCCCTTTATGCTTATCGAACATCTACCAGAACCTCTACCGGGGTAACGCCTTTCTCGTTGGTTTATGGAATGGAGGCAGTCTTGCCCATTAAAGTCGAGATTCCTTCTCTCCGAGTTTTATCGAAGTTGGATTTAGATGAAGCAGAATGGATCCAATCTCGATATGATCAGTGATGTATACGTGATAAGTTTTATATTTATGATTGATCGTACTTGAAAACTAACTATTATCACGATGAAGGTAAGCGCATCTATCGAACAGTAGTATAGTTTATAGCAAGACCGGAATGTCGAACCCACAGGAACTAAAAGCACTAGTATTAACTTTCTTTTTATTATCTAGCCTAAAAATAAGGGGATTTACTTTATCTAAACTAATTAACTAAACTAAGAATGCATAAGAAGAAAATTAGGGAAATATTTTTGGGAAAACTGATTGATTTGGACAATACCCAAGGAAAAATCCACCTAGACTTTACTTGTTACTTGACTTTGAATTAGACAATTTATTCACTTGACTTGATCCGTAGAAATCCGTAATTTATATTATTATCTCTCTCGAGACTAACAATGTCTGACCCTAGGTTGATTAATTGAAATCTCTTTCTAATTAAAACCCCTAGTGTTGCATTAACTCGATCTATTGATTCCCTTATTAGGTTTGACCCTAATCCAGCAGATTTATGTCGCCCTATGTCCAGGGGTGCAATCAACTCCACTTAATTATGCTATATCTACTCTTAGATAGAGACTTTTGCTCCTCTGAATAAGCAGATCAAAACTTGAATCAATATCCTGGAATATTAAAATAAGAATTAATAATACATAATTAAGAACAAATCAAGTATTTATCATATAATTCAGAAAATAATAACAAGATCTGTCTTAGGTTTCATTCCCCTTAGGTATTTAGGGGACTTAGTTCATAAGTGTAAAAGGAAACAACTCAGAAGAATGATAATAACAAAACATAAAGAAAACCCAAAAACCTCTAAAGGAAATTGAAAGGAGATCTTCAGTCTTGAAGAAGAATCCGGCTTCTGAGATGGATCAATCGGCTTTTTCTGAGTAATTCCTTGCCTCCTAATCTATGTGTCCTTTCTAGGTACCTCCTAGGGTGTTTATATAGGCTTTAGAATGCTTCAAAACCCTCAAGAGTGGCCTTTTCCAAATAGAACTAGACTTGGGCTCGATAGGGACACGCTCGTATGGGGTGGCTTAGGCCGTGTTTAGAGTCTATTAAATAGACACGGCCATGTGGTCTACCCGTGTGAGGAAGTCCAGGCCATGTTGATTTCCCACGTTGACCCATGTTCTCCGTTTTTGGACCGTTTCTCGTTCTTTTTACTCTTCTATGCTCACCTACGTATAAAACATGAAATTAAAGGATTAGGAGCATCAAATTTCACAAATTTAATGATAATTCATCCAAAAATATGCTTAATCATTGGATAAAATATGTATAAATCATAACTTATCAATCAGCTAAACTTGATAGAAGAGAAGAGGTTAGAAACTATCCGTCATGGTCAAATGTACCAAAAACAGATGATGCGCACTTATGAAAAGAGGTTCGCCTTAGAGAATTTCATGAGGGGGACTTGGTATTGAAAAAAATCATGCCCATACAAAAGAACTTCAAAGGAAAATGGATGCCGAATTAAGAAGAACCTTATGTAATAAAGAAAGCCTTTTCGGGAAGAGCATTGATTCTCATCGAGATAGATGGCAAAAACCTACACAACCCCGTGAATTTAGATTCAATCAAGAAATACTTCACCTAAAAAAAAAGAGGAAAGGCTAAGGCAAAAACTTGTAAAGGGCGTCTTGAGACCAAAAGAGTTTTGAGTTGAAAACCCAAAAAGGGCGGCTCAAATTTTGACTAAAGAATGGACATGTAATAGTTGTTTCCCCTCAAAGGTAACAAGAAGGAAAATGTTGCATCATGGGGCATCAACAAAATACTCTGAACCTCTTAGACACATATCAAGCTTAAAATGGTTCTCAAAACGTTTGTGTAAATAAACTTATGTTGCGAAATTTGAGGCACCTAATTTCATTTTACTTTGTGTTTTAGCAATATTTGCTATTTTGATTAATCTTTTCATTTTGATTTTTGTTCCAAAAAAATTTCAATTTTGTCCATTGTTACGACATTTTTCAAGCATTTTTACATTAAAATAACTATTAGTAGACTAACAATATTCAAGTAAAATGATTTTTGCATATTGCTGTGAAAGGTTTCTAAATAGTACAAGGACCTGAAACAGGACCATTAGTTAGAACTAACCAAAACTAAGGGTTGGAAATATCTGGGAACGAATAGTCTAAATTATGATTATTTCTTCAGGTTTTCTATCAAAAGTATTAGATTTGAACAAGAAGGCATGGTAATACATTAGCGATAAAACCTTAACGAACAACAAGCAATGTCAACCTAAGCACTAAAAAGGGATCATTCTAAAAAATGTCATTCTACATTCATGCAAATATCATTCATATACATCTAGTTAGGAGCATTTGATTTATTTTTATCATAGCATCCTAATCACTTTGCATAGAATATAGGCCTATGAAATGGATTCTATAGGTCTTGTTCCCCAGGGAATGGTGTAACAGATTAGTGAAGCCACAAATCCTATACCCTTCCTATACCCTTGAAGTTGCAGTGGATCAGATTAAATCTACCATAGTGAATCTTATCTCTCTGAAGTTACAGTGGAGCAAGATGAAGCTACGAATCTTATATCCCTGAAATTGCAGTGGATCGAATTGAAGCCACAATTTCTATACCCCTAAAGTTGCAGTGGGTTGGAATAAAAATATAATGGCGAATCTTATCTCCCTGGAGTTGCAGTGGAGCAATATGAAGCTACGAATCTTATATCCTTGAAATTGCAGTGGATCGGATTAAAGCCACAATTTCTATACCCCTAAAGTTGCAGTGGGTTGGAATAAAAATATAATGGCGAATCTTATCTCCCTGGAGTTGCAGTAAAGCAAGATGAAGCTACGAATCCTAAATCCCTAATATGGTAAAAAATCAAGTTGAAGTTACAAATCTTATATCTTTGAAGTTGTAGTGGATCAGATTAAATTTATAATTCCTATACCCCTGAAGTTTTAGTGGGTTGTTATGAGGCTACAAATCTATTAGCCTTGAAGTTGCAGTGGATTGGATTGAAACTACAACAATAAATCTTATCTCCTTGAAATTACAATAGAGCATGATGAAACTATAACACTAAATTCGGCCTTCCTAAAGTTATAATGAAATAGATACAGTGAAGTAGAGTAACTAATAGATTGAAAGAATGAGCTACTTGAAAAGGAGAAGCACCAAAGAAGTCGAGATTTGACAGGACCAGACAAAATTGGTCTTTTTAAAGTCTTTGCTCCATTCCCGTTACACGTCAATGAGCAAAGAAGAGCAGCTATAACAAGCCATTTTTATCTGGCCTAGAGAAAAACAAACAAAACAGGTAAATTAAAAAATAAACAAGTCCATCTTACAAGCCCAAACCAAGCCCAAAGTATATTATCTAACCCAAAACCCTAAAAGCTCAATACTACATCAACCCAAGCCCAAAATACTAAAAAACTAATAGAAACCCTAGTGCCACCTTAAAAGCTTCGGCGCCGCTCCCTCACCACGTCAACCGACGTGCCGCCCGAATTTTGATACTATTAATACTATTAATACTATTTGTATATTTTATTTTGGATATAATTATATTATCATACATTTTATATTATTTCACTATTATTATCATTATTATCATATACTATTATTAATTGAATATTTTTCATTATTGTTATTATTATTTCTTATTATTGTATTCATTATAGTATTGTCATTTTATTTCATTGTTTATGTTTTTTTGTTAAAACAATAAATTTTTTCATCTTCGTACATTGTAAATATTGCTACATACACTCATCCGTTTTTTAGCACAAGCGCATGAAAAATAATTAAACGAGGCAATGTCCATTATTTTCGGAATTCAAGGAGTCATGTTCCTAACTTATGGAGTATGGCCTCTTCTTAGAACTGAAATAACCAAACATCCTATTTAAAATTCAAGACACATAGGATTTAGGTAATAATCAAATGACGATAGGTGATAATCAAATGACGAGTATTCTTGTTTTCGAAGATTTGAGATATATTGCCCTAACTTATGGGACATGATTTTTTTCTCTCGATTAATACGAAATAAGAAGGCTCTTTCATAAAATTTAATTTAGTTAGTGATATTTTAATCAAATAATATCATGCAAAAAAAGGGAATTGCACTTTAAATTTTCTTTGAATTCTCAATTCTCGACACTAAGACATTAAGTAATCAACTATGTATCAATTTTGGGCGTTATGAGGGTGCTAATCCTTTCTCATATGTAACCGACTCCCGAACTCATTTCCTAGATTTTGTAGACTGAAAATCATTGTTTTAGTAAATCTAACTTTTTATTAAAATGATCAAATTACGAGGTGATCAAGTTACACCTAATAAAAAAGATTGATGGTGACTCTATCTTTGTTTTTTAAAAAATAAAAAGTTGAATCGCCAAAAAGGTTTCTGACATATTTATTATTTCATGCAATATGTAATTAATGGAAAAACATTAAATCTTGTTAGCCTTCGCATGAACAAGATACACATGCATGTAAAAAGAAAACCCTAGAAGATAACGTTCTAAAAGTAGAAAAAAAAAGTTATAACTAAAATGTACCCCACTTTATAAGGAAAAAAAAAGTTACAAACTGCCAATTAAATACATTAATGTTCAAACAAAATGTTTTTTTTTTCTCTATAATATAGTTTTAAGTATTGTTGTCTCCGGTGTTTCTTGAAGTTGTGCTATTGTTATTACCACTATTGTCTCGATGAGAATTGCCGATAATGGAAGTAATGGCCGCAACCAGTGCTGCGGTGAAGTTGGGATCGGCTGTAATGGCGGCAGCTGTTGCAGCCGTATCAACCATGGGGTGCCCCTGCATTTGATTTTGAGATAAATGGACGGGGAGTTCATTGTTTCCTTGAGAGCTAAGGTAAGTGCCCAAAAGCTTGGATTGGTTGTAAATTGGGTGGCCAAGCAGGTGAGCCGGCAACCTTGAAATATTGTGAGGCCAATTTGGAGAAAGGGGATGAAGTTGGTGTAATGGCCTTTGATTAGGGGGATGAGTGAGGTCCAACGTGACAGTAGGAAATGGTGCTGAAGCTGAAAGGGTGATCAAATTTGGTGAACCAGGAAGCATCCCTTTTGGGACGATATTCGAGTTCATAATCCCATGATCTGCACTAGGCATTGATCCAGATAGTAGCGTCGATGCTGCCGCTGATGTTGTTGATGCCATTGCCATGGCAGCTGGTGGTAGTGGATGGTTATGGTTTCCTTCATATGTTGTAACAAGGATGGTTCGATCCTCCGCACACCTTTGCACCTGTTTAATGCATGCATTTCAAAGCTATCATTGGTAAGTGAAACCATTGAACCCTAATCACTTAAACTAAAAATTCCAACATACTTGTTTGCGAACTGGACAACCAGTAGCCATGGTGCAACGGTAGTAAGCTCGAGGGCAAGGGTTTCCTTTTGCCATCTTCTGCCCATATTTTCTCCATTGACAACCGTCAGATATCTGTAGCCATTGAAGAAGTACATAAATAAATACAAACCCTAAACTTGCATAACTAAACTCCTAAGAAAGGGAATTTTATGGTAGGGTAATGGAATGCTAGAGTTGATGATCCCTAAGGACTTAGCTAGCAACCATATAGATATAAACTGAATGTACTGTGAAAGAAATTAAATAAAGTTCTTGAAAATGTTGTATTTAACTTTACAACTTTTGCTACTTTCTTAAAAACCTACTTCAACAAAAGTAGGCGGGTGCCAACCTAAAATTGTGTGCTCCGTCACCGCCATGTTTTTCTTGCACGTGAGGGAGTTTGATTCTTTTGCTATGTTACTTGTTAGAAGTAATTATCAAACTGGATTTTCTTTTTAATATTTGAAAACCGAAATTGAACAAATTTCAACACTCAATTAATAGAAAAAATTGAATAAATCTAAGAGCTTACCATTGATGCTTCGGATCGAGCTCGAACCGAGACACGAGCTTTTCTAATCATGGCCATGGTCTGTTGTGCTTGTTCATTATCCTTTGAGGTATTGAACTTGGGACCTTTGTTAGGTAACCACCCTGCAGGATGAGGAAGGCCTTCAGGGGTATCTTCTCTTTGATTCCTGCTTTTATTGTTCTTTTGTCTTCTCTCCATAGACTCAACAATGGTGTTCCCAGGCGAACCTGATAACTCATGACATCGATCCTCTGAAGAAGATTCTGAAAGCTCATCTTTTTCAGCCTTTGTTTCTGTTTGAACCAGATCCATGAATTGCCTTGCCACCATACCTTCACCATGTTTTTTCTCTTCTATTGGTCTATTCATCTAATACAAACAAGATCAAGGAACACACATAAAATATATTACTTAACCTGGAAACTCAACTTGTGTTTGGTGTAATTCTGATTTCTGCTGCAGTTTTACCTGAGTATTAGCTTCTGAACTTTCAGCTATTCGGTTTCGGTGTCGTTGCGTCAATGAAACGAGATGCATCTGTAAAGCATAGTAGTTGCTATTCACCTGATTAAGAGTGAGTTTCAAACGTTGATTTTCTGCGTTTATTCGATCTAATTCAGCTCGGATATCTGCTAACTGCACCCATGAAAAAGTTCGTCTAATATTAGCTTCCAAAACCATTCAAAAATCCTCATCAAATATGTTATTATAGGCATCATTCACCAACCTGATTTACCCTTTGTTTCTCTTTCAGATTCTGTGATGATGTAATTCCATCACCAGCAACTGATGATTTCTCACTTGCAGTATTAGTTGTCAAGAGATTTAAACCAGTCTAAAACAAAACAATCAAAAGTTCAATAGCTTGTTAGTATGTATGTTATATATGTGTGTGTGTGTGTGTGTGTGTATGACAATTCCCTTACATTTACATCATCATCTTGGTCTGCTCCATGATGTTCACTTTCTGTCTTCACATGATGATGATGAACATCATAATCAGCCTTATCGTGTTGTTTGGAAGATCGGTCATGGGCAAAGAAGTCCATCTCGTTGACTACTCGTTTTATCCCATCTGACGACTGAACCAGAGAAACGATATGATGATCAACGGGCTCCATTTATAACAGCTTATTTCCGGGCAAAGGGTTTCCACAAGATTTAACTTGGAATATACCAAAAAGGGATGATTCCTTGGGAAGAAAGAGAGGTTATAACGATGAGTTTCATCAAAAACAGTAGGTGTATCAAAGGAGAGTCATGCTCCGGTGTCCATAAATGGAGAAAAAGGAAGGGGATAAAGGGATTATATAAGCAGTATTTTATTAAATTAATTGCAAAGTAAAAGAGAGAGGTGGCAAATGGCGATGGACTCGGCATTTAAAATGGGGTTTGGACTAAGACCAAATGTGAAAGGAGTGAGGGGATCACATTTTCTCAAAGCATGAAAACAGACTTTCAATGGGGGAAGAGTGAGGTAAGATGGTGCGTCAAGTGGACACTTGTCTTAACCTCATACCCATAGCTAGCTATGGTTAATTTCACCGAGAAATATATGAGAAAGAGTCTTCAAAAAGTTTTGAAAATTAAAAATATATAAAAAAATTTAATATTAAATATAGAGGGAAAATGACTTGCGCAAAGGTCTTAACTAGTGACCCCTTCTCCCCTTGGTTTAACAATCATGCAACATATTTGCCCACTTCACTATTTTCGTATAAAATTTGGGAAATTTTCTTTTGTTTTATAAAACGCAATAAGATTTTCATACTTTATTTTTCTTTTTTTCAATCTCAGAATAAATAAATAAAATTCACTATGAATAAACCACATTTAGTTTACGCAAACTATTTAAACTTACGTAAATAATCTCAAATACTATAAAATTTCAACTTTATCATTACACCAAGATTTTATTAACCCCGTTTTTAAAAGTCATTACAGTTTTTTTTTTATCAAAATTTTAATCACTACTTACCTATAATTATTTACAATTTCAAATTTATTTTTCTACCAATGAGATTAGACAATTAGCATATAGCTTGTTAAAGTATAATAAATAATTTCTAGTGATGTGCCGAGGAAGAGGAAAAAATCGAATGATGTACTACCAAACCTTTGATTATGAATCTTTAAAGAGTTGGCAATAAGCCTTCATAATTGGAATTCATAGTTTATTTTAATGTTATTATAAAATTATTTTCGAGTGTTTTGAAAATTTTAAAAGTTTTAGTTAATCATATCCTTTAGAGAGAAAATGAATGTGAATAGACTAACAACCTTTTAATAATAATACTAATTATTATTATTATTATTATTATTATTATTATTATATTTATATAAAGATTCCTATCCATTGTATGTAACAAAGGAAAGATAAAAACAGTAACAGTGTTGTAATAATTTATGCCTCAACAATGTGAACTAATAAAAACCTTGAAATGGTGTAAGTATTGTAGGTGATAAACTTTACACTTAATCTATGGGTGGGTTTGGATAGATAGTGTAGTGTATTTATTTTATTTTTGTCTTAATTTTTATATTAATTATAGGTAAATACACCGTTTATTCAAACTCACTTTAATAAATTGATAAATACCTCATTAAAATTAGTTAGGCAGATTCAATTTTATGTAATATATTGTCTAAAAGAATATACCATAATCCTATAAGTTAGCATTTCTAAACGAATTTTCTTAAATAAAAGCTAGACAGAGAAAACTATGGACTACTTATTTCTTTTAAAATTAAAAAAAACTCTTTTTTTTTCTGAAAAAATTCAAGATATATAGTTGCAATGTGCCCTCAAAATAGAGAAATAATTTACCAAAAATATAAAACAGTACTAGTTCAATGGTGCCTTAACGATTATTTAATTATTATTTTTAAAATAAAATAAAATAAAATAAAATATAATATAATTTTGTATTTTAAATAGATCTAACTCTGGAATTTTTTCCTTATTTTATGAAAGTCGATAAGTTAATCCTTATACCTTAATTTGTTAAATTTTAATCCGTATATTTTATGAAAATTGAAAATTAAAAGTTAAATTAGTTGTTAATAACACATAAATTTCAAAATTGTTTATTTTTGCTATTATTTTGAATATAAATTATTATCAATAATGTTAAATATTTAACTCAATTAGATTAAATTCTCAATTTTCTTAAAATACTAAAACTAAATTCAAATATATTAGAATAGATGAACTATTTTTTTAATGAATTACAAGAAGAAGATAAAACTCTAATAACAACATATTTAACGTAACTCAAATTTAAATTATACCTGAAACAATAAATACCTTAACTATCATGCTAACTTACAAAGTTTGATGAACTTAACTTGTTAATATTTTTAAAAAATACACCTTTTAGATATCACTTTACTTGCTAATACAATTTCCATTTAAAAGTGGTACTGTCTTGGACTGATTCTAAAAAGGCACTGCTGTGATTGGCCAGAATTGGATTCCACGTGAGGGTAAAAAGGTACATAGTCAACGATATCGACGGACAGGATTCTCTACTAGAGATGTGAGTCCCACATTTTATTTGACCAATCCACGTTAAATAATCGTGCCTGCAGCACCTGTTTCTATGACGGCGGCCCCACTCTCTTTTCTGTTTTTCACGATAATTTTTTTTATTACAGCAAGTCATCAACAAAATGCTAATAATTTATGGAAGCGTTAATTTGAAGTTCAGTAAATAAGAAAAGAAAAACATATTGTTTTTTTTTTAAATATTAAATATAAAAATTATTACTTGAGTGTTCGACTTGATGACATTAAAGTCATAAAATCAAATTTCACGAATTTTGATTTTGGAAAATGAAAGATTAAACCAGAAATTCTAGTCTTACACGAAACTTTTCCCTTTATTCCTTCTTAATGCCTTTTCCACAAAGTTAGTCCACAATCTGGATAATTAACTATAATTGTGAACATTTCTATATATATATATATATAATATATATTTTCATTTTTATTAATTAGCTTTAAATAAGTGATAAATCAGGTTACCTATGCAGCTAGGTTTCAATAAGAAATTTTTTATAGTGAAACAAATAACTATGAAAACTACTATATTTATCAAATATATAAAATTTAACTTACAAAAGGAGTTAAAAATCATCATAAGTTTCATTTATATATATATATATATTTGAAATATGAATAAAAGACATTTGTCAATCTTACTTATTGAATTAAAAAATTCTAATACTCGTGTATCAATAAATTATCTGTAAAATATTAATTAAATTTAAAAACAAAAATATTAGCATTAATGAAAATTTTAAAAATAATAACACAAATTTTTGAGCACATATAACTCATAGAGTAATACAAGTCCTTAATATAGTTGTTAACAAATATTAAATAAATCTAAGTTATTCGTTTCCAAGTTAAGATGTGTTTTACAATATGTATATATATACATATATATGTATATATATACATATATTGACCATTTTGCATAAATTAATTTTAGTGATATTATAGTCAAAACTAAAGAAAAATTGTCTTTTTTTTTATGGGGCTGCTTCAGTTGGTCACATTTATTCTTTGATTTTTTATTTTCTTCATAATTCACGAACTTCATACCTTCTATTTCCTTTGCTTTGTCTAAAATGTTCCAATATCACGTAAAGGAGAGAGTGTGTTTGTAATGACAAATTCAGAAACCTTTTTCCTTCTTGTTTTCTCTAGGACACGTGAGCTGAAACTTGGACTTCTAATGTACAATTTTTTTATAATTCCCTCAATATTTGGACATCAATAGTCCCCTATTTTTGTTTCATTTTTTATATTTATCACCAAATCATTAGTGTTTTGGGGTTCTTATGAAAAGTTCACTCTACCATTTTCTACTGCTATTGAGGTAACCTGTGTGGCGTGTTAAATATCTAACTTATTTAAAAAATATTTTCTTTTTTTCAATATTAAATTATATCTTCTTTTTTTGTATTTCTTCTTTTTTTTTCCTTTTACATTTTTTCTATTTCTTTTTTTTTCCCTATTTTTCTCTCTTCTTCTTCAGCAAACCCTAGCTGTCGTCGATTCCACCACCATCAATGGCTTTCCTCGAACACTAGACCCACTGAAATGACCCTCTTATTTCTCACATTAAACCTCTCTAATCAAATCTCCGACAAACTTCCCCAAAAAACACCAAAATTGGAACCCCGAACCCAAAAAAGAACCACTTTGGTTTGTTGGTTTCTTCATTCAATCTTCACACCACTTTGACCACAGCTTCCTCATGATCGAACAGATCTCCTTATCTTTGAGATTGCCAATGTGAAACCTCTTAGCATTAGATACCCATTGAATGTTTACTTTTGGTTTCACCAAAAGTCTGACTCTTTTTTTTTCTTAGGATTTTTGAAAAGTTTTTTTCCCCTTTTCTAATTGTTTATTTTTTGTATTTGAAAATCTCTCATTCTTTTCATTGGATGTATATATATATATATATATATACACACACGAGGATATTGTACTTTGTTTTCTCTTTGATCAGATTTCTCGTTAGTTTGTGTAAATTTTAAAATTTTGAATTTAAAAGAGTTAGCTCAAAACAACTCAAAAAAAAAAAAAAAACTCACCCAAATTTCTTGAACTCTGTGTAAGCTCAAAGCAAAAAATAAGACGGTTGTATCAGTGGATGAAAACATACCAAATTTTATAAGTATTGTTATAGATAAACTCAATGAGAATAAGGTATGGGAGTAATTGTAATACTCTCTATCCGACCTAAATCACCAAGTCTAGATTTTGAATGTTATGATATACAAACACTTAGCATAAATTTTAAACTATTTGTTGATAATCCTTTTTTAATTTGTTTCATATTATTTTAATAAAGATTTTCTGAACAAAAGATAAAGAAAACATTCAATAATACACCACACTCTTAAAAATAATATAATACATTACAACATAAAAGTTTGTTAAAAACACTCTCTTTGGGTAGAGAGTTATATGTCATACTCCTAAGATGTTCTTTGTATGCATAATATCCTAACTTGCCATTTCCTTGGCACATTCTTGGCTTGGTCTCTCCTAGAGAACTCATTCATGCAGCAACATCTGAGACATGACAAGAAACACTTGTAAGTTCACACAAACTTAGTGAGTTTTAGTACAAACACCTTGGAGCCTTTCTAGTTGAATTCTTCATCCTAGAGATATTGGATTACCACTATGTCTTTGCCAGATACATTCATAATATTGGATATATACTTATACGCCAACTACCATACTTAATATATCAACTCTCACTTCACTAATTGGTTGACTCAAATCTTACCAGACGATATTTATATCTTCTTTCTCTTAGAACAATGAAGGTACTTCTTAAAAGAATATCTATATCGAGTTCACTTTTTTCAGATTTCCTCTTCAAACAACATTTAACATATTTCCCTACAATGGTTGTTTATAGATGCTATTCTTTGGCGAATACATATTAACTGATGTTACATTTGGTGAATTCCCATACTGAGTTAGATAACTATCAGACTACCAATCAGATCATACCCTAATTCAAACCCAAAACAAGCTCATACTAATGATGAAACGTTCCAGATCATTTAGAAGACTTTCAAACACCTATGTCACATAGCACAAGAACGTCCAAATTAACAAACAACTTAGATTCCAATTAATCCCAGAACAAGACATAATACTACTTATATATGGCGAATACCCAATAACTCAAATTTCAATCCTACATAACGTAGACAAGCTTAAGCCAACTAACACTTATACATTTCATAATTATGAATATGTCTATAACCTATACTGACAGACTACTATAGCGGATTCCCTCTTTAGAAATACAAATACATATTTTCTTTCAGGAATCGTCCCTTGAGGCTCATTCAATTTCATCATAAGACTAACTAAACCAAGTTAATTTCAAACGTATTAGATCCTTATCATAGATTTATCTATCGAAGAGACCTCAAGACTTACCTAGATCTTACTACAAAGGTGAATAACCAGATTCTGTCACATAGACATCCCCGAATACACAACATAGGCATTTCACAAATCGCCATAAAGGTAATATAAAATACGCCACAAATGTATTTACAGGATATGCCACCAAGGCATTTACAGGATAAACCGCAAAAGCGTCATAGATAACCTGCCTAAAAAAGGCTCTATCTAGTTATCACCAAGGTACCACATGAATTGTCATGTTTACGATATGGATTTGCCTAAACTCATCATCGAGTGAGGTTTGCCCATAACCGCATTTTGACACGCAGAAACCCTAGTAGATAAATGAGAGTCATCTGTCCTTTCCAGAATATGCAATGGCCATGGTCTTTCCTCAGAATTGTCATATCGAATTTTGTGTTTACTGTCCCAGCAGACTTCGTTGCATACCACCACAGTGTCAAAACTCATATCACATAATCTTCCAACACTCCGTTAAACCCCATTTCTCTAATATTTTCAATCATGTATCGTACATCTAACATAAGTACACATTTATGTAGACTATACTCATTTTCCTAATCGAGTCATACTTTGTTACATGTTTCACCCACATCAACACTCACAGTAAATATTGCATGTACACATAAAATTGTTTCACAAAATCTTATACACCCATACATACAACATATCACACATTTAAACTCACATGGATACTATATGAAGATCATATATACACATTCAACATTCACTTAAGGACTCATGCATATTTACTAAAACATCAACATAAGAAGAACCGAAATCTAAAGGTTTCAAATTTTCAATCAATTGATTTTATTCGCTATTCTCAAACTTGCGGTTATTTAGACAGTGGGCTCTAACTTAAAGAACCGAACACATAACAAAATCGATACTATTCTTGGAAAAGAGCCTTGCACAATCCTTTATATTCAAATGAAAATTTTCTACTCTCTAGATCCAAATTATAATAACTAGATGATTGCAAGTATGATTACTCCTAATCTAGAATCCAAAATTAAGAAAAATAAATTTTATTTTAGTACAAGAAAAAGGGGATCCAAAATCAAATTTTGGCAGAATATTCATCTCAATGCTTCACGTGCTTATATTTTGAGCGAAGCGAAGAAAAATGGGATCCTTAAGTCCTCACCATTGATGTGGGTGAACCCTTAAAGAAGGCAATCTTCAACAAAGTGTCAGCCTTATAGAGACATTAGGTACAAAAAGGAGGACAATGTCTATCTAAAAGATGTAATTGAAGTGGTAGTTAGATGAGGACAACTTAAATAGTTTATTAGATAACATACTCGTTGCTCACCAACAAGAGCAAAATGTGCTTAGGACTTGACAGTAAGACCAACAAGCTAAAGCACTTGGAAAAAGGTCCGTCAGGGGGAAAATAAATATGATAGTCGATAACACCAATGAGCGACTAACCTCCAAATCAAAGAGAAATACTCATTTGAGAAATTTAATGTCAATAACTTCCTTAGTAAAAAAAATTCTATACAAGAGAAAGATGGCGAATGAATTTTGATGAGAAAAACTTGGAGAAGGTATTCAATGATAATGGCAATGACCCTTTGGTGGTCACAATGACATTGAGGATTATGGGGTGAAAATAACTCTTTTAGATTTCGGAAGGGAAGAAGAAGTTTTGCACTATGATGCCCGTGAAAAATTGAATGTCAATAATGACAATGAATCGCAAAGAAAAAGAAAAAAATAGAACACACAAAATTTTACATGGGAAACCTTTCGGGAAAAAATCACGGGCAAAGGAGAAGAAAATTCACTATGTCGAATTCAAATGATACAAGAGAAGAGACGATTACGTCTATTTATATGTTTAAAAACCTTATTCTAATCAAAGTCAAATAGAAGTAATGTGGTAAGATTAAAACACCTTATTCTAATCATCATCAAATAAAGTAAGTAAACTTCTATACAGATTTTACTTGTGCAACTTGTACCGTACTTATTTTTGCTTATTGGTGATCTACGATGGGTTGCGGCCTTCACCCTCATAGATCCCCCTATCTTGGCACTAATATTTTATTTTCAACAAGAATTTGGGTTACACAACTTCTAACAATACCTTATTTGGATTACCATTTATAAGAAAATCCAAGCTTATTTTAACTGAGTTCTGTATGAGGTTGAAATTTCATACTCTAACAAGAGTAGGATATATGAAATCAATTCAGTATATAGTGAGAAAGTGTCAAATTATGCAGAGACAAAAGCCAAGGGAAAAGCAGAGGCCCTGGCCTTCCTTGGTCAAATGAGAAAATATTAGTAGTAGTCTCTCTCAAGTATTGATCATTTATTTTAAGTCCTTCAATCATTCAAAAAAATAAAAAAAGTGTAAAATTGGCCCCTGCTAAAAATTAATTATATAATCTAAATCCTTTAAGAATAAAATTTTCAAATTTCGACCCTTTAAAAATTTAAAATTTTATCTCGACCCCTAAATAATTTTTTTTTACTTTTTCCTTGAGATTGTGTCTCTAATTGACACAACATCCTATCATAACGATATTATTTATTAGGTGATAGTACCTAATAAACCTATTTAAATGATATTATCTCAGATTTATATTATAACATATCATTAGTTATTAATTTTAAGCTAGGTGTTTATGGCTAAAAGTTATAAAATTTAAAAAAAAGTCAAAAACTAAGGTACATACAATTTTTGACCGGAGGACAAAATGCCTAGTTTTTTTAATAAGAATACAAACTCGATCGATAAATAAAAGAGTTTAAAACATGCACGTTGGTTAACGTTTTCATTTACCAACTTAAAATCATCTACGTTGAAAGTGTGGTTTCGAATATGTCATGAAAATAGACTTTTTAGCTTTACTTTGTTTCAATGTATGCTTTTGACATTAAAATAATGATGTACATGCCCTTACTAATTTTTTTTGTAAACTTCATCCGATATCAGTAAATTATTATTAAATTTATATTTTAGTTATTTAAGTTACACGGCTGTTAGGGAATTTTTTTTAAAAAAAAAAATTTCGACTAGTGAGTTTCAAATGATGATTCAATGATCATATGGTGGATCAGTATCTATTGACGAGTAGAAGCACATACATTAGATCTAAATCGATCTGACGGTCCGTGTTGGAGATCGGAAAAGAAAGTTGTTTGGATTTTGGTTCACAGATTCATGATGTTTAAAGCTATTTTATGTAAAGAAAACTAAACTATAGAAGATAAGGGGAATGAGAGATTTTAATTGATGTATATGATGCATATAAAGAAGGCCATACAATAACGATTTTAACAGCCTAATGAATTAAATGAAAATTTTTAATAATTTAATAATTATTTTGTAATTTTTTAAAATTGAGTGATCAAAATATAAATTTTAAAATACAAAATACTTTATTGATTCTAAATGGAATTATCTGAGAGGAATCAAAAATCATTGCAAATATCAAGGAAAGCCAAAATAACCATCCCCCAATTACAACCTGAAAAAATAAAATAAAATAAAAATGGCTATCAATTGCACATAGACACTCTATTAACAAGCATTTAAGACAAGATGAGACAATATTTTTTAACGTAACAGCAATTGTATAATGATAACGAAACCAATTCACCGCATTTTTAGTCACTCTCAATAATAATATCAACACTTGCAGCCCATTTCTAAGATTGATTTTTTAAAAAAAAATTATATCAACCATATGATACTTTTTTTAATCCATCATAGAGTTTAAAAAATAAATTAGTATATATATATATTAAATAATAGACATTTCCATATATAATTAGACCATAGCTATTAAAGTTTTATTAGCATATACTATATACGGATTTTTTTAGGTAAATTGATAGCGAAATTTAAATACTTTGTTAATAAAGTTAGAAAACTGTGACGCCCTTTTACCATACTTGTCCTATATATGTATTAATGTGAATTTTGTTTCTTTCTTCCTCTACCTCTATCTCCAATTCTCTATGCATTAAGAATGGGGTAGTTCAAAAAATCATGAATGTTTTTGCGTCTTTTCTTTTTAATTTCTTTGATCGTAGCATAGGAAATTAAGGCTTAAATTACTTTTATAGGGATAGGCTTGGGCATGGCTAAACAACCAATGAGTGCTAAGTCAAAACGTGCCAACTTTCAACTTTGCTTATAACCAATTTGGAAAGATTAAATTCTACTATGCTGAATTAAGTTTTGTATTTTAATTTCATCTTAAAATTTCATTACTCATCAAACAATAGTTGTTAAATTTATTAAGTTATTCTATTTCTAAAATTTGATACAACAAATATATTAATATATATGTAATGTCATGTTTGCTTGTTTTTCACTTATTTTATTCATTAAAAATCCAATTAATGCATAGAATAATGTTTGTTATTTGTGTCAAAATTAAACTTTCATATTTTGAAAAGTATAAGAATTTTGAATGATTCAAAGGTAAACTACACTAGTAGCA
Source organism: Gossypium arboreum (assembly GCF_025698485.1). Lineage (NCBI taxonomy): Eukaryota > Viridiplantae > Streptophyta > Magnoliopsida > Malvales > Malvaceae > Gossypium > Gossypium arboreum. The sequence continues at coordinate 110,259,385 of NC_069070.1, read as the reverse complement.
ACTCAACTATTAGATTTTTTTTTTTATCCAACCATGAAAAGTTACAAAATAATCGTTCAACTATTCAATTTTGCCTTTTTTTTTTATCATCAACCGGCTAACAATAGTTAGCTTTGAAATTTGACATAATAGCAACTTTAACCCTCAACATTTATACATTATGTCAATTTGGTCTCGATTCTAAAAAATCTAACCCTCAACATTTACACATTATGTAATTTGGTCTTTTTTTTTTTTTTTTAGTTTTGCTTTTGTTTGTGACCCTTCAACCTAGAAAGCTAGAAAAACAAACTTAGTAGCTAAATTTGATTGCAAAAATCCTAGATAATATTTATTTTTGTATTTTCTCATTCTCTTTTAAAATTAACCCTGAATGTCACAAAGAAGAGCAAAACTACAAAAAAGAGAGAGACCAAATTACACAATGTGTAAATATTGAGGATTGAATTTTTCTAAAATCAAGACTAAATTAACAAAATTTATAAATATTTAGGAAAGGTTGTTATTATTTCAATTTTAAAAGTTGTCACCATTAGCTAGTTGATGACAAAAAAAAAAAAAGAAGAAAAAACAAATTGAATAGTTGGATTGTAACATCCCGGAATCTGGGGTTAGAAGTTTTGATGTTTGTGGTTAGGGTCAGTGAGTGGATTGAACGTTTGGGTTCAGTTTCACATTTTAATGTAAGAATGAGCTTGCTAGTCTGGTGGTTAGTTGTGTGTTAATGTATTTCTGGGTCTTGTGCTTGACTCACTGTGACTGTTTTTGATATTTATTTGTTTTTTTGTTATTTTATCTTATGTTGAAAGGGGAAGTTATTTTTAAAATAGAAAAATTAAAGTTTCACGTTCTTCTTCATTTTTTTCTTCTCCCTATTACTCATCTTTTTCTATTCTTTTCAATTTCAATTTCGTTTGTTTTTGCTTCTTTTGTTTTATGCAATTGTTATTTATTGTTCCATCAAAGGAGATTGCTTTTGTGTGTTTCGTGTAATTGAATGTGAGTCAGAATTGTCTTGTAGAGGTGAAGCAGTTAATCTTTGTTGTTTGTAATTCCGATTTAAGGTGTGTTTCGAAACTGCTGATTTTAAGTGTTGAGTTATTGATGGATTGCATGATATTCTATATATTTTAGTATTTTTCTAGAGAGGATTGTTTTGGTGTTAAAAACATGAATTTCAGGTTGTTTCGGCGTGGTTTCGTGACCACACGGGTGGCCCTACCGGCGTGTGCCGCACATGGGCAGTCCACGCGGCCATGTACAATTTAGAATTTAGGGTTTTTGATGGTTTTGGTTCCACACGGCCTAGCCACACAGGCGTGTGAGATCTCCATACAGTTGTGTCTCCTCTGCTCTTTATTTTTGGCATTTTTGGACAGTGAGTTACATGGGCTACTCACACTACCATGTAACTTGGTCACATGGGCGTGTGTCTCCTCCATATATGTGTGTAAGCCTCCACACAGCCTAGACACTTTCACACGATGGGGGGTTACACGGCCATGTGGTCCTATTTTGCAAAATTTTTGTTTTGAGTCATAAACTATTTATTTTATATTTCTATGTAATTCGACCCTCGTTCAAGCCTCGATAAGTGTGTTAGGGACTCGATTTAGTTTGGTTCGTGTATATATGTGCATTTATGGGCTTTAATTTTATTGCTCGTTTATGTGATGAATAAGTATGAGTTTATTATTGTTGTTGTAACTAAATATTAGAATACAACTGTAATCAAATTTGAATCTGTTCAAATTGGAAATGTTAATGTCAATTTTTGTATATTTTTGACATAATGTGTGAATTATTGCATAGCATGAAAGTTTTGGGATCTGGTTATGAAGAGAAGGAAGACAGACTTAACAGTTTTAACTGCGATACTTTTCTACAACGGTTTACCGCACTATCCTATACGTATATCAGCTCAGCTATATATAGTTACTCAAGTGGCATAGTTCTACATTGTGGTGTGTTGGGTGGATTAACCTATTATGGTTCTATGTGGTGTGCATAGTGAATGGGCCTACCATAACCCTTATGTAGTGTGCTGGATGGACAAAGTGGTGTTTGGTTGGTGGGGTGGGATTTTGACTTGTGCATCCATCGCATCTAAATATATGTTTGTTTGTCAGAACATTTTGTCTGTTTGTGTGAAATTTTTTTTATTGAAAATATAGTTAATGTCATGTAATATGTTCTGATTATTGCGTATGATTGGAACATCATTTTTGTAGTTTGATATTGTATTTGACATACCAATTGAAACTTTCGTAAGTGATATTTTTATGCATATGCTTGCCTAAGTATTTATTGTGTCACTTTGTCTTTTGCCATCTGTTCATGTTTTGGACTCACACTAAGCTCGCGTAGCTCATCTCTGTAGTGTTTTTCCTTTCAGGCACATTCCGTATTTTGGAGCTGGACTCAGTATACCGGAGGCCTCAGAAAGATATAGTTTGATTCTGTTTAAGTAAAATCTTTTAAGTTTTATACGATTAATTTTAAGTCAATTTGTAAAATGATTATATAAACTGTGGTACAAGTTTTTATGATGGACTTTTGTAAGATGTTTTTTGGACTGAACTTTAGAAATTGTGGATTTTATTTCCGAATGTTTGACGTCGATTAATATTGTTTCAAATATAATGAACAAAAGGTTTTCTCAGTTTGAATTAAAGTTGTTTTCGCTACATTTGGTGGCTAATGTAACCTCCGGGATTCTGTCTAAACTTCTAGGTCGGGTTTTAGGGTATTACATTTAGTAGTATCAGAGCCAAGTTTACAAAAAATCGGCCTGTGTTTTTACGTATCCGTGCGCGCATGTGTTTTTTTAAAAAAATTGAAAAAAACTGAACCACAATGGTTTGAAAAAGTTTTTGAAAAAATAAAATGTCTGAGACTTCGATACTAGTCTATGCGACTTGTCAAATTATTTCTGTAATATTAAAATGGTAATGTTTAGACAATTATCTTTGTGTTCGATTTTGGTATTGTAGAATCTTGAGGTTAGTTCGAAGTTCGATATGGATTATGGTGATAAGCAAGATCTTGAGGGTCAGTCTGGTGAGAATCTCGAGGAGTTGTCGGCTTCTCCGGGAGGTATGTTTGTTTAGGAGTCGACAGTCAATGAGGTTCAGTTAACTATGGATAGCGATAACCCAGAAGTTGGTACTGAGGCATTGACTCAGGTAGTAAGAGAAGTTTTAGAGAAGGTCTTCGAGGTTAGTTTAGAGAGAACTAGAGAAATAGTCCAAGGTAGGTGTGTGGATTGTGGGAAAGAAAAGAGATCGTATTCCTTCGAGGTTGGAGCCTCGATTTACAAAGTGTGTCAGGTCTCAGCGGAATGTCAGTAAGAGTAATGTGAGAGGTTCCAGTAGTGGCGCGAGTGTGTCAGTTTGTGGGCATTGTAAGAAGTGTCATTCGGACGATTAATGGAAAAAGTCAGAAGCGTGTCTCAGATGCGGGTCCACCAGGCATCAGATTAGGGACTGTCCTCGGTGACATTGAGTCAGGTATGGTTGTATGATATTGTTGACTTTGTGTACTATTATTTATGAATGATTTGACTTTCTGAATATGACATTGTGTTTTTGTGTGTAATAGAAAAGTAAATTGATCTGGTTCAGTGGTTAAGTGTTCTAGGTATGTATGCGAAATTTTAAGGTTTAGTATGACATAGTAATTTTCGAGGTCAGAGTGCGTAGCGGGAGCGTAGTGGTGAGTTTTGTATTTAGATGGTTGTTCTATTAGTTGGAAATTTCGTGGACGAAATTTTTTTTAGGATGGGTAAGTTGTAATATCCCAGAATTTAGGGTTAGAAGTTTTGAGGTTTGTGGTTAGTGTCAGTGAATGGGTTGAACGTTTGGGTTCAGTTTTGCATTTTAATGTCAGAATGGGCCTATTGGTCTAGTGGTTAGCTGTGTGTTAGTGTATCTCTAGGTCTCGTGTTCGAATCCATGTGAGTGTTTCTGATATTTATTTATTTATTTTTGTTATTTTATTTTAATAGGGGAAGTTATTTTTAAATTAGAAAAATAAAGTTTCACGTTCTTCTTCATTTTTTTTCTTCCCCCCATTACTCTTTTTTTTATTTTTTTCAATTTCAATTTCGCTTGTTCTTGCTTCTTCTGTTTTATGCAATTGTTATTTATGATTCAGTCAAAATAGATTGCTCTTGTGTGTTTCGTGTAATCGAATGTGAGTTAAAATAGTCTTCTGGAGGTGAAGCAGTTAATCTTTGTTGTTTGTAATTTCTATTTAAGGTGTGTTTCCGAAACTGTTGATTTTAGGTGTTGAGTTATTGATGGATTGCATGATATTTTGCATATTTCAGTATATTTCTAGATTTCCAAATGATGGGGATCGTTTCTGTGTTAAAAACACGAATTTTAGGTTATTTCGGTGTGATTTTGTGACCACACGGGCGTGTGCCGCACATGGACGATCCACACGGCCATGTGCAATTAGGAATTTAAGGTTTTCGATGGTTTTTGATTCCACACAGCCTGGCCACACGGGCGTGTGTACCCACACGGGCTTGTGTACCCATACGGGCATGTGAAATCTCCACACAATCGTGTCTCTTCTGCTCTTTATTTTTGACGTTTTTGGACAGTGAATTCACGGGCTACTCAAATGGTCGTGTAACTTGGTCACACGGGCGTGTGTCTCCTCCACATAAGTGTGTAGGTCTCCACACGGCCAGGGCACATGGCCTTATGGCCCTATTTTGTAAAATTTTTGTTTTGAGTCATAAACTGCCTGTTTTATGTTTCTGTGTAATCCGACCCTCGTTTAAGCCTTGATAAGTGTTTTTGAGACTCGATTTAGCTTGGTTCATGTATATATGTGCATTTATGGGTTTTAATTTTATTGCTCGTTTAGTGATGAATAAGTATGAGTTTATTATTGTTGTTGTAACTGAATATTAGAATACAAGTGTAATCAAATCTGAATCTGTTCAAACTGAAAATGTTAATATCCGTTTCTATATGTTGTTGGCGTAATGTGTGCATTGTTGCATAAAATGACTATTAAGTACATTAATATAAATAAATATTATTAAATTATTTTTGTATATTTTAATAGTATTTAAATATTTTAAATATATTTTATTTTATAATTTCATATAAATATTTACTCAATTAACTAATTATATAAATTAAAATTTTATTATATTAAATAAATGAAATTCTTAAAATGAAAAATTAAAACGACGTAAAAATTAACCATAATTAATTTAAAACATTTGAAATAATATAATAAAATTAAAATAATTAAAAGCTAACAACTAATAAATAATATAATAAAATTAAAATAATTAAAAGCTAACAACTAATAAAAAGAGAGAAAACATTCAAAGTAAGGATAAAAATGAAATTTTCAGCTTTCCCTAATGGTTCAGTTCGCAACTGGACCCTCCTCCTCCAATCGAAAATTAAAAGATCAGTAAAGAAAAGTCCCCATTGCAGTGGGTTTCCAAAAACTTTCTCCAGTGGGTTTATTCTTTCCAAGAACGTAAATAATACTAATAGTGGGTTTGAATGACCATGCGTTTAGCTATCGTTAATATAAAAAAATAGTGGCATTAAGATTAGATACGTAACAATACTGTAACATGAAACAAAAAATAAGCTAAACGCATTGTATCGTACTCCACTACTATAAAACCTCATCTTAAAAATTCAATGAATAGAGAATTAAATGTTCATATGTGTGAAAACTAAGAAGAATTCAAAAAGTATAAAAATTAAAATTAATTAAATTAATATACATGGATTAAATTTATAATTTTCGTAAACAATAAAAATTAATAGCATCCTAATTTTGAATCTAATGATTAAGAGATATAAATTCAAAAAGAAAACATAAATTTAAGGATGGTATAATTTAAAATTTTAAACCTCACTATAGAAAAATATGTCTATAGAAATGTTGATTTTGGTTATAATATTTTGAATACATTACTTATTAATTGTTATTATGAATGTGCCATGTAGCATCTTAAAAATCGGGTTAGAAAAAATTGGATTTTGAAATTAAAAGTGGTCATCCCCCGATTTTGAGTTTAGATTTTGGAAATTTATTATAAGTAAATTAATTTGGTTCTGTGGTTAAGTGTTTAGGGTGTAACACCCCTAACTCGTATCTGTCGCTGGAATAGGGTTTCAGAGTGTTACTGAAACATTCAGAACATTTTACAGTCAATTCATGCAAGTTACTATTCAAATTCTGAAATCATTCATAACGTCCCTAGATTGGGCCCTCGAGGCCCAATACGAGCATTAGAATCAAGTCGGGACTTAATCGGAACCTTTAAGAACTTTTCGCAACTTTTCAAAATTTTTCCAAGGTGCAGGGCTTACACGCCCGTGTGGTTCAAGGGACACACCCGTGTTAGAGGCCGTGTTCGACCCCATGTAACTCTTTGACTTGCACACATGGCCATGCCACATGCCCATGTGCTAGGCCTGTAGTGACGGATACGGGTTAGGGGTGTTACGTAGGGTATGTGTGTGAGGTTCTGAGTTTGAATCATGTTTTTAGAAATTTAGTTATTTTGCTTAAACCCTTACCTTTGAACATTGGGTTTATAAGTTAAATTCTGTCAATTGATGTTAAGAATAAGCTTGTTGGTTTAATTGCTAAGCTTTTGTATACTTATTGGTTCTGTGTTCAAATCTTGGCGAAAGCAATAGGAAATATTTTATTTTGAATTTCGTTGTATGGTAGTTAGTTTCGGTTGGTTACTTAAAACCTTCCAGAAACCTCCGGCAGGTTCTTTTTTTTTTTCTTTTCATTTTTTGCTATGTTTCTTCTATTAACCGTTCTCGATATTTAGTTCTTTGTTTTGGTTTTTTCCTTTCAAAGTGTTATTTTCTTTTGTTATGTTACATTGCGCTGATTTTGTACGAGATTTGACTTATCTTTCTAGTTCAATTAGTTAGCCGGTAAGTTCGATTTACAATTTTGGTGTCAAAAGTTCTTCGACGTAACTTCGAATTTGGAGTGTTAGTTTTTGGTGATTTGACTGTGAGTTAACCATTTGTTAAGCAATTGCTTATCGTTTAGGGATGAGACCTCATCCTTGTTGTTTCTGTTTCGAATATGTATCAAGTGCGTATCGAAAACCCCTGTTTTTGCGAATTTTGGATGATGGAAAACGTGGTTGTCGATGCCAAACGGCCAGGGACATGAGCGTGTGCCCAGGCCGTGTGAGCCACACGGGCAAGGACATGGCGCGTGCCCAAGCCGTGTGATCCACACAGGCAAGGACATGGGCATGTGCCCAGTTCATGTGAGACACACGGGTAAGGACATGGGTGTGTGCCCAGGCCGTGTAAGCCATACGGGTCAGGACATGGGCGTGTGTCTAGGTCGTGTAACTCATTGTTTGTGAATTAAGACCACACGGGCAAGTGACACGGGCATTTGTTAAGCTATGTAAGACACACGGGAAAGCACACATGCGTGTAAAGCTATATTTAGAATTTATCCCTAGGGCCACAATCGTCGTCGGGAATGGGCGCAAACCTACTGTAAGATTCATACAATTTGAATTAGGCTATATAACTTGATATCTGATGATCTGATAATGAACAACTTGTGATCTGTACGAATATCTGTTATGTTTGAACCTAAGCGAGTAGGATCTGTCAAAACGTAATGTGTTATTGTTTATGTGTACGAATTATCTAGGTATGATCTGTATTCCTTTAAGTTGTTGATATGCCTTTGCGTTACTCTGTTAATGAGAAATATACGATATCTGAACATGTTAGGCTGATTGTTTTGATTTTGATTTATAACCGTGCACGTGACTTCATGGCAAATCTGATATGGTCTATTGATGATTGATAAGTCTGTTTTACAAAACATGGACTCCCATATTTATTGATTCTGTTATTGAGAGATAGCATGACTTACATACTCATTACTCTGATTCGGCAATAGCATACCATGACACATTGCATGAGACTTGGGTTGATGTAAAGGAGGAAGTTTCTGGCAGTTTAATGATCTACACTATCTGGTGATTTATTCACACTTCTGTTCCGGCAATTCGACTGTACTATAGTGGCTTGATCACATGTGTTTGATCTGACAGTTTTAACTGCAAAATACTGGTGGCATTTTCCACAGTTATCTGTTGGTGTGATTTAGCTGGACAAGTTCTGAAGAACTCTATTTCTGTGTGTAGCGGAGTTGGGTAGGATGTTTTTGATAAATCTACATTTTGATCTGTTTGAAAAATATTGCATCTGCATAAAACATACATACTCTGTTCTGTTCTGTTCTGTTTGTTATGTTCTGCTATATTCGGTTATGTTCTGTTTGAATTGCGTTATTCTACTCTGTTCTGTTTTGCTTTGTTCTGTTGTATTATCTCTATTGAAATCTCTGTGATACTTTAGATCTGTACTGTACTGGTTATACAACTGTTATCAAATGCTTGCGTAACTACGAATTATATATTACGCTCTGTTTATTTGTATTTGAGTTTGGTTATACGTAGTGCTTGGTGACTCACCTTTTGTTTTACTTTTATTTGTCAGGAAAACATAGCTCGGATTGTTTTGCACTGAGATAACTATAATTTAATCCTTTGGATTTGTAATCTGTTTTGAACTTGTTTTATTTTTCTTTTTATAACTCGTTAGTATCTGCCAAGTCTAAAACGAAACTATAAAATCATTTAAATCGATTAAAATGAATTTCTGATTTTCAAAGTTAAAATTCTTAAAAAGAATACGTTTTACTACGTTGATGTAACTCGTCCAAATTCAACTTAAATTTCTAATCACGATTTGGGATGTTACATGCCATTTCTTTAAAAAACAGAAACATGAAATTTAAAGAAAAATGCAAACTAAAAAAAATCAAAATCTAAAACAGCTTGAACCCACTCAATTTGTCCGTTTACCACCTAGCTACTTATTAGGGACTAGTTGTTTAAATAAACTTAATTGAAAGCAATTAATTATTAATTACTTACTACTAGTTCATCTTGAAAAGACACTTTTAATTACCTAATTAGAAAAAAATAATGCATTGAGATTAAACCTAATTCCCACGCCCAAAAGCAATCCCATGTCCATGCCCTAAATTGACCAGAATTTACTCATATTCTAATCTTTTTCTCCTTTTAACTATATGGGATATTTTGACCTTTTTTATGTTCCTAATATTTAATTTATATTTTTATGAGAGTCAAAATATAATTTTTATAGTAAATTTATAATTTTATAATTTTAGACAGATTAAATTACAAATTTATCATTTTAAGAAGGCTAAAATAGATTCTATTATATATAAATTTATAATTTTCAAAATTTAAAGTGGTTAAAACATAAAAATTCCATTATAGGTTCGCTCCTGTATTTTTGTCCTTAACTATATGGGTTATTTTGCCCGCAATTTACTCATATTTTATGTTCATAATTTACTTATGATACAAGAATATTGATTAATTATAAAAAAATAATTTAAATTAGCATTACCTAATCTTCAATTAATATTATATTTATTTTAACTTTATGATTATTTTGAGTAGAAGCATGGGTTTAGAGTAGAGCTGGCAATATTAAAACATTATTGTAATGTACAAATGTCTCAAAATTTGTATAAAAAAGACTACGTTAAATATAGGAATACAAGATAAATAACTATATCTAATTTAGAAATGTTACTCTGAAAAAACTTACAAATGTTGTTATCGTTAGTGTAGATATATAATAGATTTATACGAGATTAACAAATGTTTAGGTGTAATGATAAAATACATTATACTCTTAAAAAAATTGCAGGTTCAAACTATTAAGAGAGATAACTAGAAGCCCGAATATAAACTAAAAAACAAATTATAAAAAAAAAAAAGGGAAAATGAAATGACTTTGCTGATTGGTACACGAAAGCTATTAATTTGTAGTGAAGTATGGTAATGAGTTGAAAAACTGAGGGAAGTTACATCCAAAGTCCAAGTACAAATGACGTTTGCAAGCCAAGATTTTGGTTGCTATGCATGGCTGTATGAAGATTTAATTGACAAAGACTTGTTTTTACTTTTGTTCCATGTTATTAAAATACCCCATCACTTTTACCATCTTAATATAAAAGATTTAACTTCAGAAATAAAAGCATAGATTCCAGTCATTTTTATTTTTGGCTAAATTATTGATTTGAGTCTTTAAAAATATTAAAAGATAAAAACAAAATCCAGACAAAATCTGAACATGTATTATCTTAAGAAATATTGAGATTATAAATATTAATGTGACATGGTTTCTACCAAATTGAAATACATACTTTAAAGTTTCAACCATCTTATACCCAAGAATTATTAAATGAAAGAAATATTGATAGAATAACAACTTCAAAATGATAAATCATTTTGGGGATCATCTTATGATCTGACTTTGACTGCTTCACCAACCCATCATTTATGTGCTGTTTACATATAAAATCAAGCTTCTAATTTTTGCTTTAAAAATTATGTTTATAGTTTAATTTAGTCAACATTGTAAAACTTGATGATAGAAGATGAAATTATAATTAAACCTTGACTGAAAATTATTGATATTCAACGTGGCAATCTTTGTAACCGACCTACAACGTGGAAAACTTATGGTTAATGAATTATATGTTTAAAGAAGAAAGAGAGCAGACTTTGAAAATATATAAATTAGTGGGGAAAATGTTAGGTTGGAATTTTGGGTATTTAAGATCAACATTGGACAATGAATGAAAATGACAAGAAAATATCACATATTTCTTATTACTTCGATTCAGAAAATGGATTCGGAGGCTAATTACAAAGCTAAATTATTGGGGACTCCCAATTTTGTTTTACTTGGCTGGAGTCTAAATTATTGGTTATTCACTACTATTAATTTTATGCTAAAATTGGATATAGTACAGTATGTTTGCTTTTCAAACCCTCTCCAAAAATCTAAATTTTCAACTTTTTAGTAAGAAATAAACAACTGTTTTATACTGCTACTAATAATTTTAAATCTATTAGTCAATAATCCCTTAATCTAGTTTTGACATAAAAACTTGAGTTCAATCTCAATAACTTCACATCTATTTCAATTATCAATATATAACATAATCTTCGTTATCTCACATTTATAGTTTTATGTAAAATAATTGTGTGAAACAAAAGTTAGAGAAAAAATTGCAATTCTTCTCCCAAACTGTGGCAAATAAAACAAACCAAACTCAATTAAAAACCTAAACCTACCTAGTAATTTACATTCCTAAGATCATAGCTTTGCCAAATTTCTATGGCTATTTGTGAAAAACTGAAAAACAAGTGAAATTCTTCCCACGTTTGGGGTAGATTAAATATTTTAAAAATCAATTATAAAACCATAGCCTGGGGACTTTAAATTCCTAAGGTCATAGCTTGCCGAATTTCTGAGACTATTGGTGAAAAATATGTGGTTATATATGTGTGTGTGTAAATGTGTCTTGGCTTTACAGCTAAGCCATTTGGCAGCAAAACAATTATTCCATTTTTTTCAAAATCAAATTCAAATCCAATTCCATTTGACGCATTCTTTGAGAAAAAAAAAATTATTGTCATAAATTAATAGAAAATTGTTGCTTCAAATCCCTATTTTCTTCCATCTCCACCTTACTTCCCAAGTTAGCTTCTCATTTTCCGCACTACTGATTTTTAATAATAATAATAATTATTATTATTATTATCATTATTATTATTATTATTATTATTATTATTATTATTAAGTTTTCTCTTCTAGGGTGCTTCAATTCTATCATGAAAAATGGAAAAAAAATAAAGGATTTCTAAAGTCAATCCCATTTCCCAAATAATCAGGAAATGATGTTTTCAATAATAAAAAATTAATTAAAAAATCTCTTTTTTTTTAAATAAAAAAATGTAAATATTGAGGATTTTTTTCTTCAGCTAATAGTTGGAGAACCGAAGAGTTGTTTTTTTTTTCTTGTCAAGTTGAATTCAAAATAAAATTTTGAAAGAAAGCGTTTTCTAAAATTGCTCAAAGAGGGAATTAGGTTCAACAAAAAATGAGAATATAATATTCGATTATATTTAGCAAAAAATGAAATTGTAGTTCCAATGTACAATATTATGAGATAATATGTGTTTGTTTTATATTTTGAAGGAGCCTAAATTCTAAGTATTTCAATGTAAAAAAAAATAAAAATTGTACATCCCATGTAAAATGACATGAGATTTGCAAATGACATGAATTCGATTAAAGAACTAGAAAGAGCAAATTTATAGTAAGAACATTAACTCGTCTAATTAAGAGCTTATTACAAGGTCCTCCTCAACATAGTTTAAAGTTTGGCTCTTAAATCATTGGAAACTGTTAATACCGTCACTTGCATCCTAATTTGGAGTTCACTATACAATTGGGCATTGTGTAACCAATTTGTGTGTCCATCTATGGTTTATTCTCTTTCAGTTATTCATTTAGCTGTAATTTAACATACAACTAACAAACAACTTTTTGAGGTTTATTTCTAACCAAGATTTTGCTTTTAGTTAGAAGTATTCGAATGCCAAGTTGACCTAGAAGGTTTTAAGGTTTCTTCCCAAACATGTGGCGATCAAGGTGATTGTTATAGAAAGGCCAAAGATATTGACACAATGATCATTAGACCATTGCAAACCTTCAAAATGAATCTGAAAGAAATTAAAAAGAGTAAGGTCAAGTCAGAAAAGAACGTTACTCTATATGTTGCATCACCAGTTGCCAGTGTATAAGAAACTACCATTGAGGATAGTTAGCCTTTCTCACCAAAATTTTAATAGGGAATAAAAAAGAATGCCAAGGAAGAAAAAAGTGTTTGAATGGGATCACAACTCCAATAAAAACCAAAGGATGGGTGTTGTTATCAATGATGAAGGGTATAAAGAGAAATAGAAAGACATCAAATTCTATAAGATCTGAGGATGTAACACCCCAAACTCGGCCTAAACATTATGGCCGAATCTAGCGATGTCACATGATAGTGTGTTCAAAAAATAAATTATTACAATAAAATCATTTCCATGTTATTACCTATCTTTATCTCTTATTAGTTCTAAAGGAAATCATTTTACTTATTTAAAACATTTGCTTTAAAATGTTTCTTGTTGCGGAAGCTTTTAAAACAAAGCAGTTTAAGTAATCGTAAGTTTAGAAAATACGTTAGCTTTTGAAAACCAAACTTCCTACAACTAGTAGTTATAATTCCACAAAAAATAAAAATAAAAAACAAATTTAAGCAAAAGTCCCAAGAGTCCTCAAATTACATCTCAATAATAATAATACCATAAAACATAAATTAAAAAAAAACGTAAAGTCCAGAAACTGTAGTCACCGTCAAGTCCTTCGCCCCACCGATCCGTCTAGGTTTGGGGATTACCTGTGCACATTAAACAGAGAGGGGTGAGTTTACGTAAACTCAGTATGTAATCCCATAGAAAATAAACAATAGTAGACACAATGCACAGTCAAATAAAGTTTTGGGAATAAACCCCCTTTCAGTATTAGTAACGATTTGGGCCTTAGCCCATCTCAGTACAGTATCATATATGCAGTAGAGCCTTAGCTTAGCTTATCACAGTATCCGTAGCAGTCATGCAATATTCAGTAACAAAGTCCTACCCAACCAGTCTCTACACACCATCTCTGTCCAACCCTACACTCCATGTGGGGATTAAATCAACCCACCCATCCCTACACTCCAGGTAGTACAGAATGTGGCACAAAATAGTAATTTGTAGCTGAGTTGCCAGTATATTAGGCTTAAGAGCCTTTCAGTACACTTCCTCTAAATATAATCAACCCAACCCCATACAATGCAACATATAAATCATGACATGTTAACTCATGATATCAGTACATATAACCAGTTAGTATACATGCATATTATCATCATGCTCAATATATATAAATCAAACAGTCAGTTCATACAATTAGGGGTCTAAGTGATGCTTACTGACCCTACAGTAGGTTCACAGTCGACTTGGGCGACCCGTGCAACCTTAGCAATCAATTCAGTGAAAATGGGCTTACACGCCCATGTGGCCCGCACGGCCCAATTTAGCCTTGGCCGTCACACGGTCGTGTCTTGCGCACACGGGTTGGCCTCGTCGATCGCACGATTGTATGGTCACATACGGCCTACCACATGGGCAACCATGCGCCCGTGTGATACTGACAGTGGGGTTTTTGGCTTTCATCAAAACCCTATTTTCTACATTTCAGGTACACACCTGTATCGTTTTCGACGTAGAAGCAACTCCAAGCAATCCTCAACCTAAAATTGAACAATATTTCACTCCATTAATCACTTAAACAATCAAATTGAACTAAACCCCAAACGGGGTATTCATCTATCGAACGAAAAACCATTACCTTAGATCGAACAACGAAGTCTCTTCACCACCACAGCACCAATCAAATAACTTCAGCCCTTTAACATTTTTCAAACACAAAACGAATCCCATTAACCACTATTCATAACCTAAAATGAAAAATGGTACTTACCACACTTACTGGTAACGCACGAAAAAGTGCCAAAGAACGAGGTGCGAAACAACGATAGTAGGGAAAGCAAAACAAAAACGAAAACAATAGTAAGAATGAGGAAATAATTCGGCAGAGAACAGAAAAGAAGAGAAAGAAAGAAGAAGAAGAAAATGAAAAAGAAGAAATAGAGGAGAAGATGATCAGTTTTTTTCTGTAGAGAGAATTTTTGGGAAACTGTTTTACTTAAATCCCACTACCTACCCTATCTCAATCCCTTAATTTTCTCTCTCAACTCCCATTACACATCCACTACTCAGAATCCCAGTTCAGCACAACTCTGGCCGAACTTTAAGCAAAAATACTACTTCTTGCCATCGCAGAGAATCGAACACAAGCCCTCCAACACACCAACACTCCACTTAACTACTAGATCAGCTACCCCATTCTGATATGATTTTGCAAACAATTAAATAAAAGCTTACTGAACAAGAGTGAGGCTTAACTTAGAAAATTTTCAAAATTTACCAAAGGCATGGCCCACATACCCCAAGAACACTTTAACCATTAAAGCAGACATATATTCGTGTTACACATTCACAAAAACAAACATAGAAATTTGAGGCGTTACAGAGGTTACGGACACATCCAAGCTGGGTGTGCCAATACACTTAAGAGAAGAAGAAATCCCTTTCTGTGACTTGTAGTGATGATGATTTTTCAAGTGAACTAGAAAAAGATGAGAAACATTTGAGTAATTATATAGCTTTTACCTTGAAAATTGTGATTACAATAGCAACTGATTTAGACAACTGCAATGACTACGAGGCTAAGTCTATTAAAGATTTCATGGAGACCTACAAGCATCTATTAAATAAGTGGGATTAGGCATACAAGATAAATAAAAGGCTTAATAATAAGAACTAGAAGTTGAAGTAGGAGAATAAAAAACTATTGAAGAAACTCCAAGAGAAGTACTCACTACTAAATATTAAAACAATAAAGAATGATTTAATAGCTGCTTTGTCCATTTTGGAAAGGCTAATATCAAGAAGTGAAATGTTGAACGACATTCTTGCAATTAAAAAAAAAAATGAACAAAGCAAATGTGGACTAGGATATGTTCACAAAGGTGACAAAATAGAGAATCCTATAGTTTTTTTTTGTCAAAACTAAGTTATAAATCAAGTTAAATGCTCCAAAAAGCCAATCATTATTCATACTAAAAGGGGTCATAAACACAATAGAATTATGTGTCATTATAGCGTTAACTCGAGTTATAAGTCTCAAATTTACGAGCTTCTGAAAAATATTAGGAAAAGCAACCTATTATAACTATAGTTGCAACTCGAGTTCCAACTAATTGAAGCTAGAAAAAGAAACTTGTTTGGAAGAGGAAAGATCAAAGGTGTTTCATTGTTGCACACAAATCTTTGAAGGTTGCCATTAAGCATATGTAGTACTTCAAAAATAGGTGTTCTAGACACATAAAAGGAAATAAAGGCTACCTTAAAGGATTCCAAGAAAATTATGAAGGCAAACTGATATTTGGCAATGATAAAAAGGGAAAAACTCTTAGCAATGAGATTTTCAATGTAGAAGCAATGTCACAATTTCGAAATGTGTTTCTTGTGGAAGGTCTGAATGCTAACTTAATTAGTATCAATCATTTTCATTATCAATGCATGCTCGTGAATTTCACAAAGGAAAAATGCAAGGTGACTGATAAAGTAGATGAACTAATAATAAAATGTGATAATGTCATGGGGTTAGAACTTAAATTTGGTAAATGGCGCGACCTTAGGTGATTTCTTTACTTCAAATCCGCCTAAGTCAGCCTAATTCTTGAAATATGAGGATTCTCACTGAAATTCTCTAAGGTACTGAAATAAAGCAAAAGCAAACCCAAAGTGAATGAGCAATGAAAGAACTGAAAAAGCCACAAGAAAGAAAGGCACACAAGATGTTTGAGTAAAGCCATGTGCCTGGTCGTATGGTAGGTTGTGTGTGATACACGACCGTGTGACGGGTGTGTGTGAGGCCGTGTGTGACACATGGCCTAGGACATTTTAGGCCATATGAGCCCCACGGGCGTGTAGACCATGAGCTAGGCTGTGTAGACCACACGAGCAAGGCCATTCTGGGTGTGTGGGCCCACACGGGCATGTGGGCCTAAATTTTAAATTTTTTCCCTAGGGTCGTACATGTCGTCTCGACCAACTGTAGGCCTTCTCTAGGGCTGGTATGTATGGTATAAGTATTAAAGTATGAAATATGCTACTCTGTTAGATTGAAATTGAAGTAAATCAAATTATTATGAGTATTATGAAATACGTATGTATGATCTGTTTGGTTATGTATAAGCATGTGTACTATCTGTTATATGAGCATGCATGATATGATAATTCTAATATCTATTAATCTATTTTATCTGATATTTTATTTGTATCTAGCTATAAGGCGAGATTTGTATTATGAGGAGGAAGTGTTCTGTGTCAGGCGATATTTCACCATTATACTGGCAGCATTGCTGCTATTATTCTGAAAAATGTCGTATAGACACTATGCAGTGTGTAGGGCTGTGTGGGTGTTTTATACCTCACGTGGTGTGATGGGATTGTCGAAGTTGGTGTGTAGAATATGGGGGTAGGATTTTGCATATATGTATAATTCTGATTTTGTACAAGGTTTACATCTGTATCTGTTCTACATAAGATTGAATATGAATTTCTGTTTATATACGCATTACACACTGAGTTTCAAAACTCACTCTCTAGTTGTTTGTTTTGTTCAGGTAACCCTCAAATTTAGGCGGGTCGGTGCGACAGAAGCTCAGTGATAACTATATTTCCGTAAAATTTCATTCTTTTAAAATTAGTTTAAACTTTTTTGGCTTTGAGAGTTTTGTAATTTTGGGACTCTCCGGACTTTTTAGGACTGTTTTTGGTTTTGAATTTTATTTTGGTTTTCTAAGCGTAACAATTGATAAAACAGTTTTTCTAAAAACGACTACTTTTCTGAAATAACTGTTTTTAAGAAACAATTTGAGTTGCCAAAATATGACAATTTTAAAGAAACTGTGCTGCAAAACATTCAGTTTAATAGAAAGGGGTAAACGAGCAATGATTTTAAATCAAATAATTAATTTTCCAAACAAATCAGACATACTACTAAGTAACAGCGGTTACAATGATTTACCAAAAACAAGGAAGTCATTTTATAAACTTTCTTCGTAACACATCTGGATTCAGCCATAATGTTCAAGTCGGGTTTGGGAGATTACAACATCCCTTTACCCACAACAACTCTGCACACAGCGAGCTCTCCTTTGAGCTCCTTAATTTTCATGTTCAAAGTCGTTATTATAGCTTTATTTTCTTCTTTTATAACTATCATCTCAGCTTCAAGAGCCTTATTCTTTTTCTTCAACTTACCTACAATGGTATTGATGAGCACTTACAATGCGTTCATATTGGAACTAAAGGCCTCCACCATATATTCCTTAAGCTACTCTTTCGTCGCGTTCAACTCATCAATGTGTCCATCGACTACTTGGAATGTTTCCTTCACTTCACCCATGGATTCCTTAAGATTGACTACTTGACTTTCCAAAGGTGACATGATATCCCTCGATCTTCTATTTTTCTTGCCCCCCTCACGAGTCTTTCTAGGCTCAATCTGCTTATCTATTCTTTTCGTTATCTCAACTAGTGCCTTCGAACTTTAGCTCAAATACCAACTATCATGGGGCTAGAACTTAAGTTTGGAAATCATGCTATTTTAGGTGATTTCTTTTATTTAAATCCGCATAAGTCAACTTAACTCTCGAAAGACGAGAATTCTCACGAAAATTCTTTAAGGCACCGAAATAAAGTGGAAGCAAACTCAAAGTGAATAAGTAACAAAAGAACTGAAAAAGCTACAAAAGAGTAATGCACACAATGTGTTTAAGTAAATTGTCTCAAATATACTCAAACACTATGAATGAAATTATTAAAAATGAAGAGGGAGAGCTCTATTTATAGTTGTGCTCCCCCATACCCCAACGGTACAGATTGACCTTACTAGACAACAAACATTTGTTAATGAAGAGTCTCCACCTAGATTCTGAGTAAAGTTTGTTAACACATCATGCCATGTGATCAATTTATTATATATATATATATATATTCTTTCTTAAGTGCATTTTGTTATCCTTATTAGACAACAAACGTTTCACATGCTTCTATAGGGAAACTAACAAAAGCCCTTACAACCTGACATGGTTTAGGGCACCAATTTTAGGTTCTTAAAGTAATTTGTCATTGTAGGTTAAACTCTTTTAAAAAATTCTAAAAAGAAGTCTACTAAATTTCACTTAGATATGCTAGACAATTGGGTAAAAGCAATATTGAAATCCTCTAAGGCATGCACAGAAATTTAATGTTGGGGAAAATGAATTGTTGCCTTGAATACATAAAAAGGGTATATAAATTCCCTTCCATTCTTCTCCATATCACTTAGATGATGGAAACCTTTCAAAACTAAAAATTCATATTGATAATAAGGCAAAGCAATAACCCTTCTCAACAACACCAAGATCATCTCCTTAAGCTTAGTTGTGAACCTAAAACTATTGTTCTCAATCTCACTATCAAAATTCCTAACCTTACTTCCATTATGCATTTATCAAACTATCAAGAAGCTTAGTATTATTATTGGTGTGTGAGGATAAAAATAAACTTATGAGAAACTAACGAACGATTCAAGGTGTGCATCACTGTCACTTTCTTTAAGGTTCTATTCCCCCCACTTATATTTTGGTGTGCAAAAGAGTTACTGGTAAATGAACCTCGACGATACAATGAAACCCAATGATTATCGACATTTTGCACTAACAAAAACAGTTCACTGAGCATTGAGTGGAGTGTTGCAAGAATATCAATTTCTAAAAAGAATTTTCGCTGTAATTATTTATAGAATAATTTAGGAATATTAGAAGATAAAGAAAGATAGAAAAAAACTTTTTATGTGTTTTTGAAGTGTCAAACAAATAAAATTTGACTCCTATTTATTTGAGTTCTTATGTCTCTTCAAAAGATATAACTATTCAAATTGACAGTCACATCTATTAGCAATAAACACAATTATTCAATAAATATCTATTTGAATAATTATGACTCTTTGTTAATAATTAAGTAATATAACTTTTGATAACAAGAGATATAACTCATCACTATGGATAGTGACAACTTTTGATTAATAACAAAGTGACATAACTTTTGATTACTTATAACTTTTAATTTGTAATTATCATAACACCATAGCACACAAGTTGAGTCTGCATAAAACTATACTTCTACTATTTGACTTTGATTAGAACAAGGTTTTTCAACACTTAAATAGATGTAGTTGAAACATCTCTTGTATCGTTCATTTTTCAACATTAGTAAATTTCTTCTCCCCTGGCCATGATTTTTTTCTCGAAAGGGTTTTCACATAAAATCTGTGTGTTCTTTTTCTTTTCTTATTGCTTTGCGATCGTTCTAACGCTATTATCGACATTTATTATAACAAATTATGTACCAATCATAACTATGCATCTAAAATATCATGTATATAATAAACTAGCATTTGACTTTATAAAAAATGAAACACTTATATTTTTGTTATAATATAATTAATCTCAATAAAACATAACCATGAAATTCAATTCATGCAACAATAGTAGACTAAAAATTTGATGTACCTTTTATTGCTTCAATTTTTTTTTTCCAAATCAATAGTTAGATCACTAACCTTAATATTGTCCCATTACTGAATGTTATCTCATAGTACCATGATTATAGTGGCATGTGAATGCATGATGAATAGACTTATTTAATCTCATAAATTGTGAAAATAGAACTTGATAATTGTTGGTGTGGGCTGATAAAAATAAACTTATAAGAAATTAATGAAGGCTTCAAGTATCAATGCCATTTTTTTAAGGTTCTATTTGCCCTCACTTATATTTTAGTGTGCAAAAAAATCACTAGCAAATAAACCGTAAGGATACAATAAAGCCTAATGAATGTTAATGTTTTGCACTAACGGAGCAATCCACTAAACATTGAGCAGAGCATAGCAAGAAAATCAATTTTTATAAAGAACTTCTGTAGTAATACTTTATAGAAAAATTCAGGAATATTAGAAAATGAAGGAGAATAGAAAGAAACTTTTGGTGTGTTTTTGGTGTGTTAAACAAATTAAATTTGACTTTTATAAGAGAGTTCTCATGTCTCTTCATAAAGATATAACTATCCAAATTGAAAGTCACATCTTTTAACAATAAACACAATTATTCAATAAATATTTATTTGAATAATAATGACTCTTTGTTAATAATTAAGTAATATAAATTTTGGTAACAGGAGACAACCCATCATTATGAATAATGACAACTTTTGATTACTAACCAAGTGACGTAACTTTTGTTACTTACAACTTTTCATTTGCAGTTATTGGAACACTATATATATATATATTGAAAATGCTCCAACAATTAATTTCTTACAAACTAGGAAAATTTAGCAATCATAGAAACTATTATTCTCCTTACTAGATCCTTACTAGATCGACACTTAGCCAAATTCACCAAATAACCTTCTATTATTCTCCTTGAACAACTGTAGATGACCTTTGATATCTCCATTGGAATCGTCATTAACCTTCATCATCAAATCTTATATCAACAAAAAATAATGAAACATTTACATTAATTAAATAGTAAACTATTTTCAAAAAACATAACTAACTTTTATGGTTTTTCACCTTATTGATTACATGATGAGGGGGGAGTAGGCAAGTCAATGTGTTGTTTGTAATTAACCTTCAACTCCAAGGCATCATTGATAGTTTGAGGAGGAAAGGATTGTTGGTGCCGCCTCTTTCGAGGCATAAGAGGTCCAAAAAAGAGGTGTAATATGTTGTATTGATTGATGGAGATAAAGTTCTACTCAACAAGAATTGATGAAAGACAATGTAGCATCATCATTAGAGAGTGAGGAAGAGAATGCTTTTAAAGGATAGAGTCTTTCTCTTACTTTAGCCTAAAACATAATCTATTAGCTAATGAGGCCTTAATATTGTTGGTAAAAATTGAGGCTTAAGATCCTGTATATCTGGGTTCGAGTCCCTTTATACATAATTGAAATATGTAAATCTCTAGTCTCACCATATATTGTATGTGTGGGTTTACACTAAGTGATGCTTAGTGCATTCAGATATGTATTTGTAATTGTATTATGATTAAACTATATTTATATTTATGAACTTAAAAAACTTAATATATTAATACCTTTGAGTTTAAGGTTTTCATTTTATTTTTCTAAAAAATTAAAATTTTTCTTTACAATTACATTTAAAATTTTATTTCAAAAACAAGAATAAATGTATAAATATGAAATTTAATAGTACATGATTAAAGATACCATATTCACTTTGATTTTAAAGTAAGCATCAAATAACTATGCAATTAAATCCTTACATCAAATCTCAAATTCATATATTGAATAAACCCTTCTCTATTCCTCAAAGAAAATTGCTCACAAGCCATCACATTTACAAGTCTACATATTTGTATCCTCTACCTTAATATATACTATATATAAAATGAATAATTGAATTGATATCACAAATCTAACTTTATACCAACTCAGTTGTAAAATTATTAAAATACCTTTATTTAAAGAATAATTAATATTATTTTAAGAGTATTTTGTTATTTCATACTTTTATATAAAATTTCAAATAAAAATCGCACACAAGAGTAACAAATTCAAATGAAAACGAAAATCTCTTACCCCCACTTCAATCTAGTTGTAATACTGGGATACAACTTACATCAAGATAAATGAATGACCTATAAATAAGACAAAAGGCTTTTCTTTTCAAGAACTGTTTCCAAGTCGAACAATCAAGGAATGCAAAGAATATTTCCTGGCCTATTTACCGGTTTTCAATCATGTTACATGGACTCCATGATTGAACATCCAATACAAGTATAATTATTATTTTTCTATGCTTTTCTACGAACTTATCATACCATCATGTCATTTCTTGTGTCCCACATGAATAATTCATAGAAAACGAAGGGTCCCATCGGATCAACATTCTTATTGAAAACCATTTTCATATGTATCAGATAGCAATAGACGATGAGACAGCTGCAGCAGGCAAGTTCTTGTCCAGAAAACTAATGGTGGAAGTGAGATACTTGTCCTTCGCATTCAAACACAATTTGGCAGTTTCAATCAGTTTCGAGCAGACAGATAATACATGTTCGTTTATCTGCATGAACACGTAAAAGACACAAGTTAGTGGTGCCGATGAAATTATACGATATAGGCCCCGCCGGTGAAGGCAACATAAGAATTTCATAAAATTTCTATAAGATCCAAGCTAAGATTAAGGAATTCAGGTTAGTTACCTGAAAAAGATAAAGAGGAACCTACCTTGAAAGATGATGCTATGCAGTTACAAGCTTCAAGTGACAAGCTTCCACGGGCAGCCTTAAGCCAACATGACAAGTCAGTCATAGAAAAGGTAAAAAAAAAAAAGGATCTATCAATTAAGTACCAGTAAAGTTTTTGAAATAGATTTACCCGGGAAGGCTCTTGTTCAATAACGTCAACAAGGTTTTGAAGAACAGATTCCGTCAATGAGAGAAGTTCACACACATAAGATGAATCACCAAAAAATAACAAATCATTGCCCATAATCTGTGAATACGGGAAAAAAATGTTAAAAGTTATTTTAGACCGTAAATATTAAGGTTTC